>NC_056728.1:1154657447-1154733469 GCF_019279795.1 Protopterus annectens
AGGGTTAGCACACATGATTGAGGTGGTTCATGCAGTTGTCGTCCCGTCCCCCCCACCACTCTACCTTTACTCATGTGTACTAACCCTAGCCGTAAACCCAGCTGTAAACATTACCATCAAAATGACCCTTTGCCTAACACTAACAGTGTTCGGAGTGTAGTCAGCATTTTGCAATCATGCTTGTCACTTCTCAATTTTATACTGTTCGGTGTTCTACTCTTTTTTTATACTGTTTGGTGTTCTACTCTCATTTTGCATTCAAGAGGAGGGGGAAGTAAGATTCATCATCTGTTGTCAGTTCACTGTATACAAAGATATTTCCAGTTAGTACAGTTTTATAGGTTCATAGGTAGGTACTAGGCTATTGGCCCTAAGGCCTATACAAGCCTAGCCGAACGGTTCCCTGGCTTTCACCACCCAAGACAATTATTTTCCTGTGCCCCTGTCGAGCACAGCCACAGAAGTGATCCCCGGGGTGAATTTCCTATTTCCCATCCAGTCATCAAGATTTTTCTTGGAGTGCTAATGAGGAGCTTTGTTTGATATAGATAGGTAGTTTGTTCCAGAGTATGGGAAGCCTCTGGGACAGGAATCTATTCCTCCAGCATGTTCTGTTTATTGTGGTGACAAGGTTTAGGTCTCTAGAGCATGTAGCTCGGAGGGATTGGGATTTCTTTAAGTGGAGCATGTCCAGCAGCTCTGGGTTTGACATAGCTTTGTATGTTAGGCAGAGATCGCCTCTGAGTAGGCGATATGCGACAGACTAAATCTGGAGGGTTTTTTTAGCCTGTCTGCGTAGGGCATCTGTTTGAGGCTGGTAATCCTCTTTGTGAGGTATTTCTGCAGCCTTTCTAGGTGTTGTAGATGTCTTGTGAGGTACATACCTAAAGGGGCGTTGTACTCTCTAGTGGATCTAATGAGTGATGAGTAGAGGGGAAGAATGACCTCTTTTTTTTTCTGGATGAGAAACCTTTTGTGATGAGGTGTGCCACATAGAATGATTTCCTGACTACTGTGGTGATGTGATTATCAAAGGAGAGACCACTGTCCACCTGTGTCCCAAGGTCTCTTATCACACTTTCGGTGTTAAGTAGACTACCGCCTATGTGGTAGTTCATGGGTACAGAGTTTTTACCAAAAGGGATGACAATGCTCTTTTTGGCATTGAGCTTGAGGCCATAGCTTTGACACCAGGCATCTGTCTCAGTGAGGCCCTTTTGTAGTATGTCCACATTGTTAGGAGTTTTGATTATGGCTCCTAGTTTGCAGTCATCTGCGAACTTTGTAAGCCAAAGACCTTCTGTGTTGGCCTTTACTTCAGAGAAGTAGATACCAAATAGGAGAGGACCCAGGACTGAACCCTGTGATGCTCCACTTATCACTGGTCTGAAGTTGGATTTAGAGTCTGCTACTTTCTGTTTTTGAATCTCAAAGCAGACAAGTGTTTTTTAATGTAATTGAATAGTTACACTTTGTAGGAATATTAAATGTATTTATGGGCAAGGCTTGAAGGACCAGAATAAAAATATTCATGGGCTGCATATGGCTGTGGGTTGGTTGTTTTGAGACCCACAGTGTAGAGCACATACTGCAATATACAAACCTATCTGCTACACATTATCTGGAGATAAAAAGGGGAATTAGACTGTCAGTATCCTAAATTACATCATGATCAAAGGTGGGGCTTACAGCAAAAAAAGTTAAAATTAATAGAAATGTAGTGCATTTGTTGAACCCAGAACATAATGATATTCTGGCTTCTTGTAAGGAGCAAAGGTATCTGTAATATCAAAGGATGGAAAGATATCCTGCTGTCAGGTTTATAGGTCTGCTTCAGCTCTAAATCATGATTACAGCTTTCTTATGGCAGTGTTGCTAGAAAGGCTGGCAAAATATATACCTCATTTAATATAATGTTTTGTGAGTTTTCAGGAGGAAAACAAATTTCTGATAATACGCTGAAGTCAGATATTGATGAGCATGCCATAAAACCAGAGGAAGACATAGCTGATCTTAAAAGGATCACTGTGGGCAAAAAAAGAAAAAAGCTGTGTATGTGTGGTAATATATAGAAAACTGATATTGATAAGGATGGCACAATGTCAGAGAAAGACCTTGCTTATTTTTATCTTATGAATTTGTGCACAATCCAAGCTACCTGCCAGCACCACAGTAACTGCTTATTACTAATTTTAACTTTCTCCAAACACTGAATGCCCTAATGGGAGCTGACCTGTTGATGTGATCTTGTTTTCTTGGAAAGCTGTTTCTTGCCCATAATGAACTCTTAGGATGCAGTTGATAAAAATTACAGTGCCCTACTCCTTCAGGCGGTAGTCTCATTAACATAGAATGGAAGTAGTAAGAAATACTGCCAAGTTCGAGAATCCTCAGTAAAAGTGTCTGTGGCTTTTTTTGCAGCGACTCTCCTCTGTATTTCCCACATGTGTTTCACCATCTTTGGAAAGGCATTGAAAAAGGATTAAGAAATAACTGAATAGCCTTTTTAAAAAATATGTCTGATGATGTATATCTTCATTCTTTCCTCAACAAGTGGGGTTCAGATCAGACTCTGCTGATACTAAAGCTCGCAGCCACCAAATCTCTGAAGCTTCTCCATCACCCACAATGCACCTACCAAATTACCTCCGGTCTTGTATGCCACTTTAGCTATCGGACATGGTCTACCAATGTCTCTTGAGCTGTATTAGATAAGTAAAAGTTTTCATTCTGAATTATTTTCCATTAAGTAATTTTTAGTTTATTGTAGTTAATATCTCTGCTGTTCTCCCCCCTTGCCCTCTTACATACCATTGTTGGTATTCCCTTGCCTCCTTTTTCCTGAACTGGTGTCTTTTTAGAGTGGTATAGTTGTAACTTTTTTGCTGTTGCTACTATTTTCTTCCCTTTTTCTGTTTTTTACTTGGTACTGTTAGATACTATTGTTAGTATCTCTCTTCCCTTACAACTCTGTATAATGTTGTTGGTATCTTTCTATCTCTTCTTTCCTGTTTAAAAAAAAAAAAAAAGGGGGTTACCTTTTTTTGTTTTTATTGCCTTTCTGCTTGAATATTTATCTGCATGATGACTGACAAACCTGCAGGTTTCAAAAAGATGCTGCAAAATGTGGGCAGAAGTTGCAGCCCTCAGATGCACACACCCTTTGTGTGTACTGCTGGCGTCTGTTACATTTACAGGAGGACTGCTCAATGTGCCATGCATTCACTCCGCAAGCTTTAACGAAGTGTAAAAACAAATTTATGTTAGTCTCATCCCTTTGGAGAAGCCATATCCCAGTCTCCAAAGTCGAAGCCTTCTACTTCGTCCAAATCTTCCTCAGACTCTTCTCAGAAGAGAAGTGCTAAACGTCTGACTCAACTCTGGAGCAGAAGAAAATGAGAATTCAGGATCCAACTGCTCCCTCAGGTCCTACGATGTCCAAGTCAAGCATTATGGATCCTGCACTGTCTAAGTTGGATCAGAGAGAACCCTCGGAGACTATATTGTCCCCGGATTAGACATTCTCCATCGGTGGACCCAGTTCCTGACAAACTCCTATCACCTTTTTTGCAGAGGCCAGTATCCCCCTCCATTTACTCTACTTGTTCTTTCCAGAAGTCTCTCAGAAAATGATGTGGAGAGGAAAATCCTTTCTGCACAGAGGCAGATTGGTTTTCCCTCAACTCCTTCCCCTCTGGGTCAGGTTACCTGACCTTTTACTGCACTCCCCTGGACACAGTACCAACACCGCCCTTCTCTCCTTCTTACATACGGTCATTTCAGCCCGTGACTCTGGTAAAATAGTATCCTCAGTTCTGCTGGACTTATCTAAAGCTTTCGACACCATTTCCCATTCCCACCTGCTAAATCACCTGTCTAATCTCAATCTCTCCCACAAAACACTTTCCTGGTTCTCCAGCTATCTTTCTGACAGGTCTCAAGCTGTGAAATGGGGCCAGAGCACCTCCACCTTCCTTCCCACCCCCACCGAAGTACCCCAAGGCTCCATACTTGGCCCAGTACTATTCAATATCTTTATTAACGACTTTCACAAAGCCATACCTACCACCAGAATCGTCCAGTATGCTGACGGTTCTACTTTGATCTGCTCCACCTCTAACCTAACTGATCTCCAATCATTGACACAAGCTGCCTTCTCTACCACTGAAAACTGGATGCTTCAAAATCACCTATCTCTAAATGCCAACAAAACCAAAATCCTTTTATTCTCTCCTTCAAAATCATTTACTTTGGACAAAAGTTGACTTCAAATAACCATCCACAACAACTCCATTATAAAGGTCGTTCCCTCTGCCAAACTTCTTGGTGTCACCATTGATGAACACCTAAAATTTAACACTCACATCCAGCTAATCATAAAAAAAAAACCCATATAAAACTCGGCCTACATTGTAGAAGCAACCACTTCCTCTCTCCTGCTACTAGACTAACTCTCACCACAACCTATCTCCTTCCCTCTCTACTGTATGGCACCCCTGTGCTCACCAGTTTATCCTCCACTCTCTCCTCCAAACTTGAAGTATGTTACAATAAAATCTCCAGATTTGCTACCAAAGCCAAATCCTCCTCTCACCACTTTACCTCCCTCCACTCATTAAACTGGCTCGAACTCCCTAACCAACTTGATTTTCTACAAATCACCACAGTCCACAGATTACTGTGCCATCCTACAAAGTGCCCTGCACTTTCCAATGTCCTACAACCATACACCCCCCCCCCCTTGAACCCTTAGATCTACCCACCAAAACCTTATTACTGTCCAAAAACCCAAGCGCCCAGCTGGTCAACTTCTGCTATACTTCTCCTTAGCTAAAAAATGGAATGCCCTTCCCTCCTCTTTGAGGACCTGTGACAACCTAGAAAACTTTAAAACTCTTTTTCATTCCTTCCTTTATTTAAACAGGAAATGCAACTGTACTCTTCACCCCATACCTCCCAAGCTCTCCTTCACCCTTACTCCTGCACCCCGTACCTCCCAAGCTCTCCTTCACTCTTACTCCCGGCTAACCTTCTCACCTAGCCAACCTCTCTCTAATATAAATTGTATAAAAAACGAAACTGTAAAATCTACCCTCAAGGCCTTTTGCCTTCTTTCTCACCTAAACAAAACAATAATTGCTTGTATTCTTGTATGTATGTTACCTATTGTTTGTAATGCAAAGTTTCCTTTTACTTGTTGTTTGAAATGCAAAGTTCCTTTTATGTATGCTACCTGCTGTTTGTAATGCAAAGTTTCTTTATTTGAAATGCAAAGTCTCTTTATGTATGCTACCTGCTGTTTGTAATGCAAAATGCCTTTATTACTATTCATGTAACTAAACTATGTATTGTGGAGCTTTTCTCCCCAGGCCTCCACTGAAAACGGGCTCCCTGAGCCCAGTGGACCTCCCCGGTCATCAAACTGGAATAAATAAAGTTCCTCCTCTGACATTATCTGTTGCCTTAGAACCACAGGATCCCAGTCATCTGGATCTGTTAGTGTTGACTCTAAGGATCTCTGTATCCTCAGATCCGACATCATCTCTGAGACCTCAGATCCTTTAGGATCCAGAGAGCTCTTGGAGCCGAAGCCTTCCTTCTGGGTCCAGGGTGCAGCATTCGACTTTGAAGTTTTTGGAGACACCTCTGTTCCTTGATGCCTGGGCACTGGGCAGGTCGGCTCCGGCTCCCTCCTCAGGGGCATTGCCTATGGAGTAAAAAGAGGGAATGATTTGGAAACCTGCTTTCTTGGATCAGAGCCTGTCTCTGGCTCCTTCGAGCTTTGCCTTCAAGGCTGCAAAGATAGTGTTTTCTAACTCGGCAGTTACATATTTCACTGTGATGCGACAGCACCTGGACCCTCAACACCTTTCTCCACGGGGGCATCTGTACCGAAACCTCAGGTTTCCTCCCAGGGAATTTTGATTTCCTCTTCCGAGACTTCCCCAGAACATCCCACTGAGGAAGTGCTCAGGAAGAGGGCAAGCAAGAGGAAGCACTTAGACACCCCACAGAAGTGATTTTGTTGCGGGCAAAGGGTCCCCACAGTCCCTCCTGAAGATATTCCCTTTGGAGAAGTCCTAAAAATCCTTAAACCGAGAGGTAGCTGGACATCCTCCAACCTGGTGCTGGAGAAATCTTTTTTCTGGTACAGGACCGTCTACTTCCTGGGTGACTCCGCCCACTGACAAGCTCATTGATATGATCTCTAGGCGGTTGTGCAAGGAAACGGACTCCATAGAACCCATACCTCGGAGACTGAACATGATAATCGCACCACCTGAAGACAGTTTTGGGGAAAAGGGGTTTCAGTTGATGCCATGGTCATTTCAGTGGCCACAAAGAAAGAACTAGCTGAGAGTTTCACTGTCCATCTCCCAACAGGGAGTCACGGTCGAAAGACAGTCTGTGGAAGCATGTTTTTGCTTCAGAGACCTTTGCCTTGTGGTCACTGAGTTATCTGGCACACTTTATTAGACTTCAGAGAGAGATTTGACCAAGGAATTATCAAATACTCATCAGGAACTGTGTCTGCAGAGCTTCAAGATTCGTTAACTTCTCAGTTGGCAACCCTACAGTCAATATCCAATAGTTCCATGAGGTTAGTTTCCAACATAGCTGAAGGGACCTAAAGAGCTGCAGTTTTAGGCATTTCCATGAGGAGGCATGCCCGGTTGCACTTGTGCAATTTTGTGGAGCCATTTAAGTCCAATGTCGTCAATGCTCCCTTTGATGGAAGTACACTTTTTGGCCCCAAGGTGAAAGAAAGGCTGTCCAGGTGTGAGAAGGATGGAAAGACAGTCTGTTCTGGCCATATGTTTTTCGCCCCCCCCCCCCTCCTCCAAAGATCCTACTCCACAAATCAGTGGAGTGGTTGGAAAATGTAATTCAAAAAGTCCCAAGGTCCTTTCCATGACACATGTGGAGGAGGTGCCCCCAGAGGCAGTGGGGGAAATGCCAGTCCTTTGTGGCAAAAGTGGCTCTGCAAAACCAGGGTTTTCCAGAATCTTTGATAAACCCTACCAGCTCTCCTGAATGGAGACCCATCTGTCCATCTCTGGAGACAGTCTGGGGACATTTATCCATGCACCAGAGAGCCTGGTCAGACTTAACAAAAGATACTTTGGTGCAGAGGATTACATCCAGAGGTTATATAATACCATTTTCGCTACCACCGCCAATTCCCAGAAAAATCCCCAATACTCCACTCAGAGGGATCAAGCAGCAATTCAAATTAGAAAGCTGCTAGAAAAACATCATTGAAGAGGTTCCACCAAACCAAACAGGATCCGGAACTTACTCATGGTTCTTTTTAGTGCCAAAGAAAACGGGGGACTGGAGACCAATTCTGGATCTCGCAAATCTAAACAAATCTGTTGACGTAACCAAGTTCTGGATGGTCACAGTTCAGACTCTTCTCCCTTTTCTGGGCAAGGACAACTGGATGTGCTCGACAGATCTCAGGATGCCTACTGTCACATAAAAGTGAACAAGCAATCCAGCAAGTACCTACGCTTCTGGCTGGCAGCCAGTCACTACCAGTTCAGAGTACTGCCCTTTGGACTCCCCACAGCCCCCAGGGTGCTCACCAAATGCATGGCAGTAGTGGCAGCTTACCTCAGACTGGAGGGATTCCAAGCGTTTCCCTACCTGGATGACTGGCTCATCACTGTTCCAACCAAGCATCAACTCATACATACAAGAGATCAGGTTCTTCACACCTGCAATCTCCTAGGAATAACTATAAACTATAGCAAATCACAACTTCAGCCAATTCAGACATTGGAATATATTGGAGTACTGCTTAACACATGACTGTCATTGCATCCCTTCCAGCACACACAGTTCAAACTGTAAGGTCACAGATCAAGAAGGTTGTAGAGAACCGTTTACTATCACAGTGCAGAATGAAGATTTGGCAAACATGGGAATGCCAAACGTTAGTTAGCTGATTTCCATATTGACCACCTTCAATTCTGTGAGTCTCTTGTTCAGCAAATGCCACTGTGCATTCGCTCATACTAGGTGATGTTTCGTACTGAGATTGTGGGACAGTGCGGATCGGGAGATTTACCCTTTTCTGCACTGTAGTGCGATCTCTGATTTGGAATGTATAAGTGGCAGGGGGTGTGGGGATGCAGCCCCCCACGGGGAGGGGCATTACTGTCAGCACTGTACAGTACTGATCTGGTCCATATGTACTGTTGCAAAGGGGACAACTGACTTCATAAGTCGAATTCGACTTCTCATTTAGGTTGCCGATATTCCAACCTAATTAATATTCCGAACATGTAAACCACACGTTTGAACGGTTTACGTTCTGATGCTTGATGTTTTAATAGTAAACTGCAGAGAACACATCAGTCTCAGCCAGCAGATTTCTCCTAACTCTAGGTCTCATGGTGGCAGCAATAACCTTAGTGCTGCTGGCCAGAGTTTACATGCAACTCCTCCAGTCGATGTTGGCTACTTGGGGGTTAGTCTTGCTCCTTGGCCATCCCTTTAATCCCCAGCAGCCCAAGGCCATAGTGACCACAGATGCTTCCCAGATAGGGTGGGAGGGCATTATCTGGGGAAGACGGTCCAGGGTACTTGGTCCCCCGAAGAAGCCAATTTGCATATAAATGCTCTAGAGATGAGAGCAGTGTTCTTGATATTGCGAGCATTTCAAGATGTTCTTCCCTCTGGGACAGTTGTGATTCAAACTGACATGCCAGTCCTCTGGTACATCAACAAACAAGGGGGAACCAAATCTTGTCTATTATGTTGAGAAGTGCTCAGGGTCTGGCAGTTGGCGATCTTCCAGTCGCTTTCTTTTAGTGATGCATATTCTGGGGAGATCTTGTGTGATTGTGGACAAACTGAGCAGGTGCATTCTTCAACACGAGTGGCCCCTCAACAAGAAAGTGGCGGATAAGATTTTCCGTCAGTCGGGCCAGCCATGCTGTAATCTTTTTGTCTCTCCCATAAAAGTGCAGCAATTACTTTGTCCTGAATCCCCAACAGGGGCAGTCAACGAGGATGCTCTACTTTACAACTGGCCCCCAGGTCTCCTTTATGCCTTCTCACCAATCCCATTGATTCCAAACTTTCTGCAGGAAGCTGCCGGGTCGAAGAGCAAAGTAATCCTCTTTGCACCCTATTGGCCTCGACAAATTTGTTTTCCCTACCTATGGCCTCACTGGGTTCAACCACCATGGAGCCTAGATCTGACTCCAGACCTCCTGTCTCACCCAATAGGCATGTCACACCCAGATATACCAAACCTTAAACTGACTGCTTGGCTTCCCCAGTTCCCTCAGTAGCCAGACAGTCTTTGCTGTCCTCACCTGTCAGACATATAATTTTGTCTTCCCATAAACTCTTGAAATGAAAAAACATATTCATGTAAATGGAAAAGGTTTGCCCTTTTGGCTCTGCAACATAATCTTGACTTCTCTTCAGCTCCCATCAATTACATTTTAGATTTCCTTGGACACCTTTTACAAAACGGTGCTAGTTCTTCAACCGTTAAAGTAAAGCTGGCAGCAATCTAGAACTACCGTACAAATTTTAATGGCACATCCATAGCTTCTCACAAATTGTGCAAGGCCTTTGTAAAGGGACACTTCTTCTAAAGCCTCTTTTTAAGACCCTACAACTCCATGAGACTTCAATTTGATGCTTCTGTTACTCACGCAACCTCCCTTTGAACCAGCAGCTACATATGACCTTAAGTATCTTGCATGGAAGACCAGTTTTCTTGGCTGCCATTACTTCTGCAAGAAGAATTTCTGAGATCCAAGCACTATCTTCTAAATCCCCTTACTTGGTTTCCACAAAGAAAGAGTGACCTTTTATGTACCAACCCATCTTTTCTTCCAAATGCAGTGTCAGAATCCAACATCAATAGATCTATCAGTTTGCCAATGCTTTTTTCCCAAGTTTACCAGCAAAGGAGAATACATTTTACATTTACTGGATGTTCATAGATAATTCTATTTGAATAGAACAGAAAAAATCAGGAAAGCAGACACAGCTTTTTATCTCCATTTCTGAACCAAAGTTGGGAAAACCAGTTTCCAAAGTTATCCTATCAAAGTGGCCGACAAATTGCATTTCCTTTGTTTGTGCTAAACTGGGCATTCCTGTTACACATCTTTTGAAAGCACTGTCCACTAGATCTCTGGCTACTTCCTAGCTTTTCAGTAAAGAATTTCTATGGATGACATTTGTGCAGCAGCAACTTGGGCTATTCCCCATTACTTTGTCACTCATTACAAATTGGATCTGGTTTCCAGAGATAGGGCATCATTTAATTCTGTGGTGCTCAGGAATATCCTTCCTTGAGTCCACCCTGGATACAAGTAGCTAGGGAGGCTGTCCCACTCGTTGAGGATAGAATAAAGATTGACAACATCAGATAAAGAAGTTATGTCCTTACCATGACGCTCCATCCGTATTGTCGATTTTCATTCTTCCTCAACTCCCCTCCTTGGCTTTTGGAGGAATGAGTATTTACATGGTCTCTCTCTCTCTCTCTCTATGACTCTGAATATGGCTTTTCCATAATTCTCTTAATCTTCCTATGCTAATGTAGCAGCAAACCAAAAAAAAATTTCCAGAATCTTTGATAAACCCTACCAGCTCTCCTGAATGGAGACCCATCTGTCCATCTCTGGAGACAGTCTGGGGACATTTATCCATGCACCAGAGAGCCTGGTCAGACTTAACAAAAGATACTTTGGTGCAGAGGATTACATCCAGAGGTTATATAATACCATTTTCGCTACCACCGCCAATTCCCAGAAAAATCCCCAATACTCCACTCAGAGGGATCAAGCAGCAATTCAAATTAGAAAGCTGCTAGAAAAACATCATTGAAGAGGTTCCACCAAACCAAACAGGATCCGGAACTTACTCATGGTTCTTTTTAGTGCCAAAGAAAACGGGGGACTGGAGACCAATTCTGGATCTCGCAAATCTAAACAAATCTGTTGACCTAACCAAGTTCTGGATGGTCACAGTTCAGGCTCTTCTCCCTTTTCTGGGCAAGGACAACTGGATGTGCTCGACAGATCTCAGGATGCCTACTGTCACATAAAAGTGAACAAGCAATCCAGCAAGTACCTACGCTTCTGGCTGGCAGCCAGTCACTACCAGTTCAGAGTACTGCCCTTTGGACTCCCCACAGCCCCCAGGGTGCTCACCAAATGCATGGCAGTAGTGGCAGCTTACCTCAGACTGGAGGGATTCCAAGCGTTTCCCTACCTGGATGACTGGCTCATCACTGTTCCAACCAAGCATCAACTCATACATACAAGAGATCAGGTTCTTCACACCTGCAATCTCCTAGGAATAACTATAAACTATAGCAAATCACAACTTCAGCCAATTCAGACATTGGAATATATTGGAGTACTGCTTAACACATGACTGTCATTGCATCCCTTCCAGCACACACAGTTCAAACTGTAAGGTCACAGATCAAGAAGGTTGTAGAGAACCGTTTACTATCACAGTGCAGAATGAAGATTTGGCAAACATGGGAATGCCAAACGTTAGTTAGCTGATTTCCATATTGACCACCTTCAATTCTGTGAGTCTCTTGTTCAGCAAATGCCACTGTGCATTCGCTCATACTAGGTGATGTTTCGTACTGAGATTGTGGGACAGTGCGGATCGGAGATTTACCCTTTTCTGCACTGTAGTGCGATCTCTGATTTGGAATGTATAAGTGGCAGGGGGTGTGGGGATGCAGCCCCCCACGGGGAGGGGCATTACTGTCAGCACTGTACAGTACTGATCTGGTCCATATGTACTGTTGCAAAGGGGACAACTGACTTCATAAGTCGAATTCGACTTCTCATTTAGGTTGCCGATATTCCAACCTAATTAATATTCCGAACATGTAAACCACACGTTTGAACGGTTTACGTTCTGATGCTTGATGTTTTAATAGTAAACTGCAGAGAACACATCAGTCTCAGCCAGCAGATTTCTCCTAACTCTAGGTCTCATGGTGGCAGCAATAACCTTAGTGCTGCTGGCCAGAGTTTACATGCAACTCCTCCAGTCGATGTTGGCTACTTGGGGGTTAGTCTTGCTCCTTGGCCATCCCTTTAATCCCCAGCAGCCCAAGGCCATAGTGACCACAGATGCTTCCCAGATAGGGTGGGAGGGCATTATCTGGGGAAGACGGTCCAGGGTACTTGGTCCCCCGAAGAAGCCAATTTGCATATAAATGCTCTAGAGATGAGAGCAGTGTTCTTGATATTGCGAGCATTTCAAGATGTTCTTCCCTCTGGGACAGTTGTGATTCAAACTGACATGCCAGTCCTCTGGTACATCAACAAACAAGGGGGAACCAAATCTTGTCTATTATGTTGAGAAGTGCTCAGGGTCTGGCAGTTGGCGATCTTCCAGTCGCTTTCTTTTAGTGATGCATATTCTGGGGAGATCTTGTGTGATTGTGGACAAACTGAGCAGGTGCATTCTTCAACACGAGTGGCCCCTCAACAAGAAAGTGGCGGATAAGATTTTCCGTCAGTCGGGCCAGCCATGCTGTAATCTTTTTGTCTCTCCCATAAAAGTGCAGCAATTACTTTGTCCTGAATCCCCAACAGGGGCAGTCACCGAGGGATGCTCTACTTTACAACTGGCCCCCAGGTCTCCTTTATGCCTTCTCACCAATCCCATTGATTCCAAACTTTCTGCAGGAAGCTGCCGGGTCGAAGAGCAAAGTAATCCTCTTTGCACCCTATTGGCCTCGACAAATTTGTTTTCCCTTCCTATGGCCTCACTGGGTTCAACCACCATGGAGCCTAGATCTGACTCCAGACCTCCTGTCTCACCCAATAGGCATGTCACACCCAGATATACCAAACCTTAAACTGACTGCTTGGCTTCCCCAGTTCCCTCAGTAGCCAGACAGTCTTTGCTGTCCTCACCTGTCAGACATATAATTTTGTCTTCCCATAAACTCTTGAAATGAAAAAACATATTCATGTAAATGGAAAAGGTTTGCCCTTTTGGCTCTGCAACATAATCTTGACTTCTCTTCAGCTCCCATCAATTACATTTTAGATTTCCTTGGACACCTTTTACAAAACGGTGCTAGTTCTTCAACCGTTAAAGTAAAGCTGGCAGCAATCTAGAACTACCGTACAAATTTTAATGGCACATCCATAGCTTCTCACAAATTGTGCAAGGCCTTTGTAAAAGGGACACTTCTTCTAAAGCCTCTTTTTTAAGACCCTACAACTCCATGAGACTTCAATTTGATGCTTCTGTTACTCACGCAACCTCCCTTTGAACCAGCAGCTACATATGACCTTAAGTATCTTGCATGGAAGACCAGTTTTCTTGGCTGCCATTACTTCTGCAAGAAGAATTTCTGAGATCCAAGCACTATCTTCTAAATCCCCTTACTTGGTTTCCACAAAGAAAGAGTGACCTTTTATGTACCAACCCATCTTTTCTTCCAAATGCAGTGTCAGAATCCAACATCAATAGATCTATCAGTTTGCCAATGCTTTTTTCCCAAGTTTACCAGCAAAGGAGAATACATTTTACATTTACTGGATGTTCATAGATAATTCTATTTGAATAGAACAGAAAAAATCAGGAAAGCAGACACAGCTTTTTATCTCCTTTTCTGAACCAAAGTTGGGAAAACCAGTTTCCAAAGTTATCCTATCAAAGTGGCCGACAAATTGCATTTCCTTTGTTTGTGCTAAACTGGGCATTCCTGTTACACATCTTTTGAAAGCACTGTCCACTGGATCTCTGGCTACTTCCTAGCTTTTCAGTAAAGAATTTCTATGGATGACATTTGTGCAGCAGCAACTTGGGCTATTCCCCATTACTTTGTCACTCATTACAAATTGGATCTGGTTTCCAGAGATAGGGCATCATTTAATTCTGTGGTGCTTAGGAATATCCTTCCTTGAGTCCACCCTGGATACAAGTAGCTAGGGAGGCTGTCCCACTCGTTGAGGATAGAATAAAGATTGACAACATCAGATAAAGAAGTTATGTCCTTACCATGACGCTCCATCCGTATTGTCGATTTTCATTCTTCCTCAACTCCCCTCCTTGGCTTTTGGAGGAATGAGTATTTACATGGTCTCTCTCTCTCTCTCTCTCTCTCTATGACTCTGAATATGGCTTTTCCATAATTCTCTTAATCTTCCTATGCTAATGTAGCAGCAAACCAGATCTGAGGCAGTTTGGTAGGTGCATTGTGGGTAAGGGAGAAGCTCGAGAGATTTGGTGGCTGCGAACTTTAGCATCAGCCAAGTCGGATCCGATGGGTCGGATCTGAACCCCACCTGTTGAAGAAGAATGAAGATAGACAACACAGATGAAAAGTTATGATAAGTACATAACTTTTTTTTTTTCACTTCTATCTTCCTTCTGTAGGTCTGTCACATTGTAGTATTTCATGGCTTGCACAGCTTAGCTAATTAGTGAGTTTAACAGGTTTATGGCTCCAGGAAAGGGAATGTATACAGGATTATAACATTGTAGAGTCAGAGTTGTAAATTTTGAGCCTGAATAGTTTTATGAATTTAGTGGGTATGAAATAAAAAAGGGTGTGAAATAAAAAAAAAAAAAAAAAAAAAGCTACCAACATCTTCTGTATTTGTTTTCTTTGGCAAAATGCCTTCAGATGTGATGGGAATTGTGATATGATAGCTAGGCAAAAGAATTTCTGATGAAAATATCATAAGATGACCTTCCTTGGGTCATTGTTGTAGTATTCCAAACTGTCAGGTTAGCTCAGCAAATTACCTGAACATCTGGTCAGGGTTCCAATGCCATATATTCGACAAGTCCTATGCCCGTGGGCATAAGGGGTACATAAGAGAATATATGAGTGTAAGTCCTCCGACTGTCTTGCCGCCAGTCTGAATGCAGGTTTCTTATCCGTCAATCTGTTCTGCGCATGAGCATTGATACCGTTGGCCTTCACTGATTCAGATAAGTGCCCCATTGGGGAGCCTTCATTATTTTATTCTCAGTTGCATTGTTTTGTTGTTTGTTGCTCTATTAGATGTCAGCTAGGAGGGAAAGTGCAGTTGTGGTATGCAGATTCCCGACAAGGATCTCCACTCCCACTGACTTTTCTGCTGAGGTGCAGAGCATGACCACAAAAACTGTACGATCCGACATTCCTTTGTTCTAAAGACCTTAAGAACATTGCTTTCATCTCTCAATTCACATTTGGAAATTCTGTACCTTAAGCACCTCACCCAAGCAAAGATTGAGGCCTAGGCCTGATATCATGACTGTCGAGTCAGAGTCAGATGTACCTGAAGGTTTCCAAACCTGCAGTGTGCCCAACATCTGTTTGGACTCCCGCTACCATGGCAGTGTCAGTAGCCAGTATGGCATCCGAGGTTCACACTTCTGAAATGACTGAAGTTACCAATGATGGTGAGAAGGGGGATCCTGCTTAATAATTTACAAAGGATCTAAAGGCATATTGCAGATCCTTGTTGAAGAGGAAATTCCAGTTGGCTCGTTGAGGTTTGTCAGGGGTCAGAGCCTCCATGTTTAGTCAAAGCAGATGTCACACCTAGGAAAAAGAAAGAAAAAAAATAAAAATGTTTCTCAGATATCCAAAGAAAAGTGGCGAGGTTTTTCCCAAGGCCTATTTAAAGCTATAATGTCACCTGGGTCACCATCTTTTGCAGGGCTTACTAACTACCGTTTCTCCTTCCACTGTCCAAAACAGACACTTGGATCTGAGGATGAAGATGATAAAAAAGACAGAGTGCTCCACGGCCTACTCATCTCAAATCCATTCGCCAGGCCATATGGCTTCAGTTGATAAAGATTCCCTTTCCAAGAAACTTAATTTGGGGAAACTATTAATATGATGAAGCATTTTGAATGGGAATCTAAGATTTCTGAAGTTCAGCAAAGATGCTGTGACCTCTTGGAAGTAGGCATCCCTGCTACTGCACATTTACTTCCTGTTCTGGAAGCTTTTCTTGATGGCTTTGAATCTGCTTTCACTTCACTTCATTAAATTCTTAGCCACTAGCTTCTAAAAGGCCTGACAGGTTTTACAAGTTTCCCTTTGGACTTGAAATGTGTCTGCAAAAACCCTGTGGCTGGCCCCTATGCGTTTTCCATGTCTAAAGACAAGCCCTCTAAGCTAGCACCTATTGCTAATGCTCTTCCTTCTGATAAAGACAACTGGACAATGAACAGATTGGGGAAAAAGGTTTATACATCCCATACTCTGGACTTTAACGCTCTAAATTATCAGACTCGGATGACTAAATAAGTATCTATTCCAGCCAATTTAAGTAAAACATGGTCTACGCCTCAGGAACCTGTCAGTAAACAATCTTCATCAATTGTTGCTCAGGCTTCTTAAATGGCTAGGCACAGCATCAAGTGCAGCTATGATGCAGTAGAAGCTTCATCTAGGGTAGTGACTGCAGGTCCTGTAATCAGGGGTATGGATGGCTACAGTTTTAGTCCCTACTAGAGGATATTGAGGCAAAACTCCTAGACTCTCCTTTAAACAAGGACCTTTTTGTTTAGTTTGGGTGATATCAGTCTTTTTCAAGCAATTTCAGGAATAAGTTAAAATTCTGAAGGACAGTAAACAGATGATTATTACTTTTGTGCCAAGATACCAAAAGAATTACCCTACAAAACCCACTTACTTCACTCACAGGGAACCAAGGTCTTCTCATAAGGCCAAGAAAATGCCTAGGAAAAAATTCCAGGATAAACCAGACCAGGACTGTAGATCTGGGAGGCCTGCTTACCTAAACAAATTTACCTGACTACTCTGTCTTCTTCCCTGTCCAAACGGCTCACCTCATCCCTAAAAAATTGGCCACTTATCATTTTAGACAAATGGGTTCTTTCAGTCATTTAAAAGGGGTATAGAATGACCTGTAAAAAAAAGTGCCTTTATTCATTGCCATCCCTTCCCCTCCACAAAATAAGGTACAGTTTCTCTGTCCCACCATTCAAACCTTTCTCAAGTAGGGCACAGTAGAACCAGTGCCTCCACAATATGTAAGAAAAGGGTTCTGTTGCAATTTGTTCCTTGACCCAAGAAGAGGAGGAAACTGGAAGCAGATTCTGGATCTCTCCACCCTCAACACCATTCCCTTTATCCCATCTTTCAAGATGTTGTCCCTGCAAACTGTGCTTCTATTCATTCTCCCTCTAGCCTTTTTGGTGTCTGTGGACCTAAAGGATGCCTCTGTCTATATACCGATTCACCAGGCATATAGGAAATTTTTGATGTGTTCTACAGGTTCATCACACTCTGTTCTCTGCTTTGCACTTTGGACTCTCTACAGCCTTCAGAGTCTTCACAAAGTGCCTTGTCATGGTCATAGCTTACTGCAGGACTCTGGGAATCCAGATATACTGTTTTGTCCAACCTGTTAATATAGATTTCTCAGCAGATACTCATCTCACATTTACTGCAAGGGAGATTCTCAAAGCAGTGGGATTCATGACAGCAATCATCCCATAGTTCCTATTGCCAAATTCCATATGAGGAGGATCCAGTAGTACCTGAAATGCATCTGGTCCCAACATTCTCATCCCCTTAACACACAGGTTCCACTCCTGCCTTGCCTAAAGAAGGAAACACTGTGGTGAATATCACAGATAAAGCTCAACCCAGGTCTTCCTTTCAACAGCAGTCACCACAACAGGAGCTGCACACAGATGCATCAGACTGTGCATGAGATGCATGGATGAGCAACCTGAAAGTTCAGGGACAATAGCAGACAAACCTAAGATCACGGCACATAAATCTGAAGGAGATAAGGGCATTAATACAGGCTCGTCAGATCTTCTCCCATTCTTAAAAAACAGGACCCTTGAGTGTTCACAGACAACACAATGGTCATGTGGTACATAAACAAGCATGAGGACAGCAGATCTTACAAACTGTTCACACTGCTATTTTGGCATGAGAGTAGGCTACAAAAGCAAACCTTTCTCTCAGGATAAGGTCTTGACAGACATAGCCGGCCTTAGGCATAGGTCAACTAGGTGGCCGCCTAGGGTGCCGCTCTAACAGGGGCACTTTTCCAGTATTAATTTGGTGTAGGTAGACTAGGATGGGGGCACCGGGTGATGTGGTGGGGGGGGGGGGCGCCATGGAGCCCTTTTGCCTAGGGAGCCAGTTGACCTAAGGCTGCTCCTGTTGACAGACTTTCGTTATTAGATCAAGGGAATATTCCCATGAATGGATGTTCAACAGGGAGATCTTCCTAGATGTAGTTCACAACTGAGGGGTGCCACAGAGTGATCCTTTTCCCTATATTAACAGCAAACAGGTTCTCCTCTTTTGCGCCAGGACTTAACTTTCCTCAAGCTTGGAAAACAGTGTCATTTCCTTAGAAATGACTGTTCCTACATGCCTGCCCTCCACTTCCTGTTCTTCCCAAGGTCTTATTAAAAATCCAAAGAAAATACCCAGTGGTCTTGCTGGTGACTCCCTATTAGCCAAGACAGCACTGGTTCCCCCTTCGCTTCCACCTAGCCAAGGCCCGTCACCAGTAGCTTCCCTCTACAATGGACTTGCTTAACCAGCAGAATGGTTCATTACTTCATCTCTACCTGTCATCCCTCAACTTGACACTATAGATGATGGGATTCAGATCCGTTTGACACTAATTTTCTGAAGACATGCTTAAGCTTGTCCAGAAGGCAAGAAAACATACTACCAGAATTTTATATATTTTTAAACAAGAAACATCTTTATTAAATTATCACTTATGATATAGGCAGTCATACTTTTGTGGAAATGAAAGCAAACCATATTGACGTTTTTAGTTGCAAACATTTTACATCACTTATAATGTAGCCAGTCATTTTCAGTCAAACATTATATAGCGCATTCAACTCCTGCCTTCTTTTAAATCTCATTCCTTCTCCAAAACATTACTCTGGATGTATTGTTCCCAAAATTCCCATTTTTTTCAATGTAATTTACTCCTCTTTTTGTAAAGATCCCATTTCCAGTTGTTTTGTCTCTGTTACTATATTCACTACTCCTGGTAAAGTTGGATTAGACTTTGGTACCAAAAAAATCTTTCATAGCAAAATGGAAAATCGTTACTATATAGTGTCATGTTAAAATCCGGACCCAGGCCAGGTTAATACCACACCGGTCCTCCCTTATTTGTTTGAGCTGTTACACAGTCTGGCCTAGTGTATTCATCTGTTAAGGCACACATTTCAGCCATATCTCCGTGCCTTCCTCAGGATCTTCCACTTCTGGCTAGACTCTAGGTGAAAATGTTGTTAAAAGGGGTACTCCACCTAAACCCCCCCCCCCCCAAAGGAAAGCCCACTCTCTTCTGCTTGGGACCTCAGCTATGTGCTGGAAAAACTTGTTCTCCCTCCTTTTGAACCAGCAGTATCTGCCTCGCTCAAATTCTGTACTTGGAAAACTATTCTTGTGGTAGCTCCCACCTCTGCCAGATGATTCTCTGAGCTACATGCCCTTAAGGCAACCCCTCCCTTCCTTATTTTTCATACGGACAGTGTGTCTTTTAAGGGCTAATCCTTCCTTTGTGCCTAAAGTAGTACATGAACCATCTCTCAAATGGGCTATAAATCTTCCCACTTTCTTCCCTAACCTACAAAATAAGGGAGAAATGATTCTATGTTCTCTTGATGTGCATAGATAGTTCAGGTTTTGCCTGAATAAGGCTAAGTATATTTGCAAGTCTGACCAATTGTTTCAGTTAGCAATAGTTGGCTTTGAAGCTGGGTTTCCTAATGAATCTAAGTCTATTTCCTTTTGCTACACTCAGCTTGACAAATTTTTACCCTCTCCAGCAAAGGCTTATTCTACTAGAGAAGTGGCTTCATCTAGAGCCTTTTACAAGGAGACTGACTATAGGACAATTTTAGAAGCAGCTATTTGGTCTCTCTGTATACTTCAACAAATAATATGGAGTGGATGCATTTTGTAAATCTAATTTGGTTTTCTTTGAGTTTATCTATTTGATACAAGTCATTTTAAAAAAAAAAACTTACAGCAGAACTCAAGATATATGCAGGAATGTCTTGGTCCCTCTTATTGTCAAGGGGAGTAGGATAGGCACTCTTCATTCTGTTTTCATTGTCTTTAGAATGTTTGGTAACCAGTAAGGACATCAGATTTAAGGGAATGTGTGGCAGTTCGTTAAATAAAAATGTCTTTGTTTCCAAGTGATATTCTGTTTTGTGATTAATTCTGAGAAGGAAATTGAAATGTTTCAAATGTTAGATAAGTATGGTAAGACTTCTGACTATATAAGATCATTAAGGCAAGCACAAGAGCAGTGCAGGTAAACTACAGTCTGTTACTGAGGGTGTAAGACATATTCTGCTTGCCACAAGTACCGATTTATTGGTCATTTGGGAGCATGGCTGGGGACAGTTTAACGTCTGTTGAAAGTTAGTATTCTAAGGAAGATGTTAAGTGAAAATTTCCTTAAGTGGAAAAGTATGGCTTGGATTTGGATCAGAATCCAAGCAGTCCACTTTTTTGTTTCACTGCTTCTTTTATGTGTTTTCCAGATAAAATTCCAGGAGATTTTTCAAGGCTGAATAAACAATATGCTACGAAGTTGTGTGGGATGATGGTAGACCAAGAGTTTCATGAGATAAAATTATTCTTTTTAAGAAGATGGGTGTGTCAAATGTGATGGATTAATATATAATGATATATGATGAACGTGGTACGAAAGAAAACATAATGTACATGGTGAAGCAGTAATGTGGTGTGCTTTATTATTTGGCTGAATAAACATCCTTTTACTACTGTCCTCATGGTGTTTTTGTGTCCCTGGGCACTTTTGGAACTTATTGGTTATTTTTGGTGTGCCTTGGTCGTATTGATATATAGATATATATATATATATATATATATATATATATATATATATATATATATATATATATATATATAAAATCCAACTGAAGGTGTTATATTTATGTACAGAAAGTGTGATGCTAAGTGGAAAAAGTGCTTAGGATAATGGAAGTAAAGTCTGTTTTTCTATTTTATAGGTATAAGTTTTGGCTGTACTCTGAACATAGAATAGAGTTGCCATGTATGGTAAAACATGCTGATAGAGTAGTGCATCTGTTATTGAAAAGGAAGATTGACCTATGTATAGTATTCTTGTTACCTGTAGGCAACACTGAGTTTGTTTTTGCAAAAGAAATGGTCTTATGTGGTGGCATTTTAGGATTAAGGACGAGAGAGTAGATAATGCTTTATAGTCCTTGTGGAAAAAAGTTAAGTGTTATAAGTTCCACAATGTTTGAGTTGAAAATGGAGGGTTGCTTTAGTATGGTCATTGACCAGAGGTTTGAAACAACTCTTGTAGTGTACCTCAACTATAATAGTTTCATGACGTTAGAGGGGCTAGATAAAACAAAAAAGGTTTATTAAATAGATGTATGTATAGCCAGACGTACCACATGGTGAAAGACGGTTCAGGATATTTGAATAGAAATGTCTGTTCAAATCGAAGGTTTTTATGCTGTCCATAAGATAAGGAAAGTGTTTTATAATGTCGATAGGTGCCATAGAAGCAGAGCAGAAGAAAAAGTATATTTATATGTGTCCGTGTTAGTTTGTTTCATTAAGCATAAAGAATCCTGTCTAGTTGAGTGTTTTTGGTGCTGTGAAAAATGCACTAAGATAAGAAAGCTGCATAATGTGTAATTGTTTTGTATTTATTGACTGTATCGTGCAGGGCTTTTTTAGGCAGGTGCGATGTACATAAATTTGTAGATATTCCAAGGACACTGAGTCTCATAACCATTCTTGCATTGTTAGTACCCTCCCTCAGGCAGCACCTCCCTTGTCCAGAAGGACCATACACGTCAGTCCTGGAGTAAATTTGTGCATACCCATTTAGTCCTCTAGTTTATATTTAAAGGAAAGGTAGTGAATCACACTGCTTAATGTGCAGGGGAAGTTTACTCCAGTGGTTTGGGAGGCACTGGGTTATAACCCTATCCCTTGTGGGTTTTCTTTTTTATTATTTTTATATTTGATCAAGATGTAGGTCCCTTGTTCTAGTGTAGAGTGTAGGTAGAGATGTTGGACTTGCTGAGAAACAGGAGTTCCAGGACATCCAGGTCTCCAGTGCCATGCTAAGCAAGTCCAAGGTCACCCCTCAAACTTATACAGGACACTAAATAAAAGGTTAGAGGTTCTATCCTCAGTAGCTCAGGGACTTTAGGCCTATGATCTTTTTAATTAGGAACCTTTGGGTTCTTTCTAATTGTGTAATATGTTTAGTGAAATCAATCCTAACGGGAGAGTTGTACTCTATAATCGGGCTGACTATTGCTGAGCGTAAAGGAGTGATTCATTCTTCAGACATTTGTGATGTTCCTTCGGCAGTTAGCTGGACTAAGTAATATTATTATTATTATTATTATTATTATTATTATTATGATTCTGTAAAAATAATTTCTTAACTGCCATTAAGTGATGGGTTTGTAGAGCTGTGTTGTGTAGACAGTATGATGAGGGGGAGGGTTTGTGTATCAAACATGATATACCTTTTAGCATTTAGAGGGGCCCATTTTTAGTATGTTGTTTGTCTTTTCAGCTTTTCCCGGTTAGGGGTCGCCACAGTGGAACTCCAGTCTGCTAGTGATTGGCAGTAGATGTTTTATGGGTGCCGAGGTGCCAGCTCGACGCCCAACCTTCAGCGAAGGCACGCCCATTTACGCATGTCTTTCGGAGGCCACTCGACCGCGGGGAGGACATGCGGACTCCACACAGAAGGCACTCCAGCCGTGAATCGAACAGGAGAATCTCTTGCTGTGAGGCAGCAACACTACTGCTGTACCACCGCGGTCATTTTTAGTATGCTAAGTATTTATTAAGGCAAGTTTGTTTTGGAAAATTTGGATGCCAAAGGGTGTCTTACCAACAACCTCAGTTTGCAATAGTCTGGAAACTTTGTTAGCCAGAGGTTTTGGCTTTCTGCTTGGAGTTCTGGAAAGTAAATACCAAAAAGGAGAGGTCCCAGCAGTGACCTCTGTGGAATGCTACTGGTCACTTTTCATAATTTCTAATGCTGCACCTGCAGCTCAAACTGTGTGGGTTCTGTCTTTCAGTTTGTTGTCTACGTCAGCACATATTGGCCACTTTTTAAAACATTTAAAATTTGTTTGATGCCAGCATGAGAGTATTGTCAAAGTCCTTAGCCAGGGCAAAATGCACTGCATGCAGTGCATGGTCACTATCTACACCCTCTGTAATCTATTCCAAGAAATTTACAAGATTAAATAAACATGATCTAGCTTCTCAAAACCAGATGTTAGTCAAGTCTAACAAAATGCTTGATATGACAGTTAAGGAAGTTAGTTGTTATACGTTCCATGGCTTTGCAGATGAGGCTTGTAAGACTGATAGATCTGTAATTATCTGGATTGGTTGTTAGGCCACCTTTGTGGAGGGACATTACCAGTCCTGTACACCACTCACTGGGGACAAAACCAATAGCTAAACTTAAATTACAGATTGAGGAGTGTGTCTGCAAGGGCATGTTTGAGACAACTAATTAATCCATGTTACATTTCTTTTTTTTTTTCCCCCTATTTTTTAAACCATACTGCATTTCCTCAGAATACCTTCACCGTAATGAAAGATTAAAAAAGGACTTTTCAGTTTTTGTTCTTGTCTGTTATTTCTTCCCCAGGATCAAGTATTCTTGACAGAGCAGTAATTGAACATAATCTGCTTTCTGCAAGCAAGCTGTACAACAATATTACCTTTGAAGAGCTTGGAGCATTACTGGAAATCCCTGCATCTAAGGTGATTTTGGAATTCATTTGTTTGTAAATTATGAATAGTCAATGGTGTTCTCAGAAAAGTTATCTAAATTCAGTAAAGAGTATGTTCATATTGATTTTTTTTTTTAGTAGCAGGGTGAAATAGAGTGAAACTTCTCATGTGCAAGTTTGTATAGTTGCAGCAGAAATGTTGCACTTTTTTATCTGAAGTGTAAACTGCTCCTCTTACCAACTGACAGCAGAGGCATTCTTGTCTGTTTGTTTGTATGCCTGACATAGATGATATTCACCAGTATGGGTCACTGTTGGAGTAGTCTTGACTAGGAGGACTTCTGCCAAGAAGGCCCAACATCTTGACTTCCCAAGCTTAGCACCTTTCCTCATCCTTTGCTGGACAGACTCCATTGTCACTGTGATGTCAGTATGTACTCCATAAAAAATGGGTGTTTGCTCACATCAAATGCAGATCTTGCCTCTTGCAAGTACACTTGCTTGTTTATTTGCACTATAGGTGCCATTAATATGTCTGATGTTCTTTGTGTTTCATTGTTGCAGTCATCACACTTGGGTTATCTGCCTGAAGGCAGCCCTTATTCTGCCCGAATACCAGAGACTTAGTATTTCTGTGTCAGTTGCTGTCGCTCCACGACTGACATCAGGTTGTCAGGGGTATAAAAACAGGCAGCCGACACCATTACACCAGTCTTTCTTGCCAAGGAGCCCGAAGCAGAAGCAGTTCGCAAGTAACGGTCGGCCGCTACCTGAATTTTCGTTTACGAATTGAATAATCCTGAAGTCTTCTAAAGCTAAGTACCCCATTGGGGATCCTTTTTTCTTGCTCTTACCGATGTCGGAAAAAGTTAACAATTGTCTTGCCTGTGGAAAGCAAATACCACACAGAGATTTTCATTCTTACTATGTCACCTGTTTAGGCCGAGACCACGACGTACCTCGCGGTCGGTTTTGTGCCTTGTTCAACGCCCGAACCATTCATCGTCAGGCTCTCTTTGTCATTAAATTCTTCCACTCTCAAGCTCCGTATTCCGAAATGGCTTCGGTAAGCCATCCGACTACCGATATTCCAAAAAAAATAAGGATAAAGACATAGACCGCATTGGTCCAAAGCTCCCAACGATGATTCCATTAAGCTAGTCGCCAGTTCGCCGGTACTCGGTGAGGTGCTTTCACAGCCCCTGATGCCCACTTCTAGGGATTTGCAGGCCTCTACCGAGAACCATTCGGAGTCTGGTATGCCACGAGACTCTTCTTTGACTATGGAACCTGCAGATGTCTCTACCTTAGATGGGTCCAGAGCCTCTGTGCAGGCACTGGCTTCTGTGGCATTTCTTCGCACTACCGATGTTCGACTCAAACCGGCGACTTTATCTAAAACTACCGAGTTTCTTAGGCCAAGAGTATGCACTATGCTTAGAAAACCAATGACCAAAGCGCATGCACCTCCTCCCATGCCTCAAAGACAAATGCTTAGAATGGCAGAAGACCTTATTATACTGATTAGGGGAAGCCAGCCTTCCCCTTCTAAGAGAAAAAGAGACCAGTCCCCTGCAGCTTCAACAGACCAGGAGTCCGATGAGTCTGAGGTATCTGATTATGAAGACATGCCCTTATCTGCTTATGTGGATTCAGATGCAGAGGAATCCATTCCCTCTGCCTCCCCTCCAGAGGAGTTTTCTTTTGGTGAAACCTTACATACCTCAAGAGAGCATTTCCACTGGGAATACCAGGACTATCCTCAGTCCGAAAACAGACTAAGGGAATTCCTAGATTTGCCACAGCACAGACCTTTAGCAATACCCACTGTCCTGGAGGTTGTTGATGTTTTTTATGGAATCCAGTCTTACTCCTGATACTTTACCTTCTGCTCTTAGGAAACCAGACGGGTACTACAGAGTATCTGACACTCACAAATTTCTTTTCAAGAATCCTACTGCTGACCCAGAGATCATTTCCCAGGGGCCTAAAGGTATCAAGGCAACTACAGCCAAGAATCTCACCCCTTCGGACAGGGATATTCCGAAGCTTTGGACAGATGGGGTAAGAAGGTATATACCTCTGCTACTCTTGCTATTTGGGCATTATATTGTCAGTTTCACATGCTGAAGTACCAGCAACATGTTGTGGAATTTATTTAACTAAAGTTGACAACCTTTACAGACGGTGCAGAAAATAAAGAATTGCAGGAGCTTATGCACTCTGCAAGCCAAGTCAGCAAGGATACTTTGCAGTGTGGCTTTGATGCCCTAGAGGCATCTTGACGGGCAGCAGTCACTGGTTCTGTATTGAGAAGGCATGCTTGGCTTAAGGAGCAGACCTTGCTAGACCATTTCAAATCAAAGTTATTACATGCTCCTTTGAACAAGGACAGTTTGTTTGGCACCAAAGCAGAAGAGGTTCTTAAAAAGATGGAAGAAAAAGCTAAGTCTATGCAGACTGTTAAAGAATTCTTACAAGTGCAACCCCCTAGATTCAGTAGGCATTGCCCTTCTAAGCACTGGTCCTTTCCAGCCCCCTCCCAGCCATCTCAAACCAGGCCCAGGGGAAATAGACCACCCAGATTACAGTCTCAGGGTATGCAGAGATCTAAGCAATGGAGTTGCCCCCACCCCTAAAGCAGGGAGTAGTAAGCCACCTCCTTACAGAAAAAACTCACAATGACTTCTCCACTCCTCTCCCCATCTATGCCCAATTGCTTGTACCCCTAGGAGGAAAACTTGCCCTTCATGCAAAAAAACTGGATGTCCCCTCACACAAGACCGATGGGTCCTCAACATTGTATCCCAGGAGTACAAATTTTACTTCCACTAACTGCCAACCCCAAGGGGGTTCCCAGACCTTCCCCCAAACCAGTGGGCAGAGGGTCAAATTATCCCTACTCTCCATCAGAGCTATTCAGCCGGTTCCAGTGGAACAGATAGGTCAAGGATTCTATTCCTGACTCTTCCTGTTGGCGCCCAATCTTGGATCTTTCAATTTTCAACACCTTCCTGGTGGTACCTAAATTCAAAATGCTTACCCTGCAACTATGCTAACCAAGGATGCCTGGTTAGTCACCCTAGACTTAAAAGAAGCCTATCTGCACATCCCTGTAAGGGAGTCATGCAGGACATATCTACATTTCAGTTCTGGATCTATGCATTATCAGTTCTCTGCAGTTCCCTTTGGCTTATCCACTGTGCCCAGAGTATTCACAAAATGCCTGGATCCAGCCATTGCATACTGCAGGCCGAGAAATGTCAGAATTTACCCTTACTTGGACGGCTGCCTGATTCAGGCGGACAGTCAGGAATTGCTGTTGCAGCACCTGACATTTGTGAAAAACCTCCTCACTTCCCTGGGGTACACCATCAAAGAAAATAAATCAAAATTGGTACCCAGTCAGAGGATTGTATTCCTGGGAGCAGGCTTGGACACAATATCCCAGATGGCATTCCTCACTTCAGAAAAACAAGTCTATCTGACTGCCCACTTCAAACAGATGGCCACTAGAACCCAGCTATCTGCAAGAAAAATACTGCAGGCCCTAGGGTTCATGGCCTCATGTATACTGCTAATTCCATATGCAAGACTGCATATGAGGAAAATTCAGTGGTACTTAAAAAGTCTCTGGTGCCAACATTGTCAGGACCTGGAAACAGTCATTCCTATCATACCTAAGGACAGAGTTTCTTTGGTGGGCAGAAGCATGCAACCTCAACAAGGGACTGCCCTTTACTCAACCCCAAGCCACCCAGACCCTAACCACAGATTCATCAGACTGTGCCTGGGGAGCAAACATGGACGGCAAATGCATTCAGGGCCACTGGAGCCCAAGTCAAATTCATCTGCACATCAACCAAAATGAGATGCATGCTGTGCAGAACGCCCTAACAGCTTTCAGATCCCTACTCTTTTCAGGGCAATTTCTAATAAAAACAGACAACACCACAGTTATGTGGTACATCAACAAGCAGGGGGGAACACATTCCTACCCACTCTGCAGGCTAGCCATGGCTCTGTGGAACACTGCATTGGACATACAAGTTCATCTGCAAGCTCACTTCCTGCCAGGCAATCAAAATTCACTGGCAGACGACTTGAGCAGAAATCTCCTAGACCCACACGAGTGGCAGTTAGAGCCCAGCACCTTCAACCTTCTGATTCAGAAATGGGGGACCCCAGAGGTGGACCTTTTTCCCTCCCCCTACAACCACCAACTCAGCAGATTCTGCACCAGGAACCCTCACAGCAGGGCCTGGAAAGTGGATGCCCTATCCTTTCAGTCTCTCAGTTTGTGTTCCCACCCCTACCCCTTCTCTCAAGAGTATTACTCAAAATAAGACAGGACAGACCGAGGACATTTCTTATTGCCGCTGACTGGCCACGCCAGCGCTGGTATCCACTGCTGCGCAACCTGACATCTGTGCTACCATGGCACATACATCAGAACCCTTACCCTGCTCTCTCAGCAGGAGGGGCAGATTTTGCATCTGCAACTGCAAAGCCTAAAGCTTGCAGCCTGGCTTATCCCTTGAATCCTATCCCAGCAGCTCTCAGCAAACTGGTGTTGGACGTCATTCTTGAAGCCAGAAGACCCAGTACAAGGAAATTCTATGCGGATAAGTGGAAAAGATACTGCTCATGGAGCCAAGCTAAAGGCGAGGAAACAACTCTGCCCTCCCTGCTTTTAATTTTGGATTACTTAGCAGATCTACTCCACAAAGGCCTGTCCTTCTCTTCCATTAAGATTCATGCCTCAGCCATTTTGGCTTATTACACACTGAGCCACCTCTCTTCTCGCACCCTCTTATCAAACAGTTCTTGTGAGGGGCAAACAACTTAAGGCCACCAAGGAGAACACCCACCCCTGCTTGGGACCTTAACTTTGTACTGGAAAAGCTCACACTTCTATTCTTTGAGCCTGCAGCATCAGCAGACTTAAATTCCTCTCTTGGAAAACAGCATTGCTTCTAGCCATCACTTCAGCTAGAAGAGTGTCTGAACTACAAGCACTTATGGCTGTGGAACCCCTCATTATTTTCCATGCTGACAGGGTCTCTCTCAGGACAAACCCTTCCTTTATGCCTAAAGTGGTGTCCAGTGTGGCTCTTGATCAATCCGTACATTTGCCAACCTTTTTCCCTAATCCCCCAAATAAAGGGGAAAGGATCTTGCACTCCTTGGATGTGCACAGGCAGCTCAGATTTTACCTGGATAGGACTTATGCCTTCAGAAAATCAGACCAGCTCTTAGTCAGCTTTGCAACTGGGGCAGAGGGCAAGGCCATTTCTAAGCAAACTATATCTAATTGGATACCACATTGCATTAATTTCTGCTGCAAGCACCATGGGAAACCAACCCGCCCAGGTGGTCAGAACACACTCCACTAGGCCATCATCCACCTCTACTGCATTTCTCAGGGGAGTCCCTACCAGGGACATCCTGGAAGCTGCTACCTGGAGTTTCAGTACACACTTTCACCAAGCACTACCATTTGCCTGTCTTCTACAAATCCAGGGCAGGCTTTGCAACAGCAGTCCTGCAGGGCTTTCTAGCCAACCCTAACTCTTCCTGACTGCGTCCGCCCTTCTTCAGCTTTGGGAATCCAGTAAAGTGTGATGACTGCAACAGTGAAACACGAAGAACATAATACAGTTGTGTACACTTACCATAAATGTAGATGTTCAAGTGTATTCACTGTTGCAGTCCTGGTTTCCCTCCCTCCAGCCCCTTCTCTCTCTCTCTCTCTCTCTCTCTCTCTCACCCCTTTCAGGGGTATTGGTAGTGGTATTTACTTTTTACTGGTGGTGTTTTCCCCACCATAACTTGGCTCCCTATTTGAGGGGCTCCTGACATTTGGGGCAAGAAAAACTGATGTAATGGCATCAGCTGCCTGTTTTTATACCCCTGACGACCTGACGTCACTCCTGGAGTGCCAGCAACCGACGCAGAAAAACTAAGTCTCTGGTATTCGGGCCGACTGAGGGCTACCTGCAAGCAGATAACCCAAGTGTGATGACTGCAACAGTGAATTCACTCTAATATCTACATTTATGGTAAGTGTACACAACTATACTTTTTGTAGTAGGCTAAAAGTTTGGAAGATTTTCTGTACTTGTTTTTATTTTAGTTGCTTCATTTTTCAGTCAGGTCAAATAGCTATTATGGTCTTGGGGAATGTTTATACAGGAAAATAGCTATGCACATGGTAGACAGCTTATCCATAAAGCCTACCGTATGGAGATTTTTTTTGTTCGTCTTGGATCCTGACATGACATTCGTAGTTGTAATATTTGCCAGGATGTTAGCCATTAGAAAAAAAAAATCATGTCTGTCAAGAGTTTCTTCATAGCTCCGGAGCACCTATCATAGTTTTTTTTCATGGCTTCACTAGCCAGACTGCATATGAATAAAATCCAGAGTTTCCTCACAAATCTCTGGTGGTTCAGTCATCCTTTGCATTAGATGATAATTCTTATTCTTGTCATTAGAAGATAGTTCACCTGATGGACTCAGTAATGGAAAACAACAAGAGAAGTGAACCCTTGCCACAGGTGCATCCAGCTTTGCCTGGAGGATGCACTTGGAGTAACTGAAGGCCCTGAGCCATATCAAAACCTCCTAGTGCATGTACGCAAATATCCTGGAAATGACATAAGTTTTGGCCACAAAGGTATTCAAATCAGCCTTGATGCCATTCACCACAACAGTAATGTTGTAAATAAGGAGGGAGACTGTCTTTCTTTAGCTGGGCTTGTATTTCCTTTTATCTAATCAAATCTTAGCCCAGAATTTGTGCAAGTAACCACTTATGGAAGCTAGACCACAGATAACTTGTCCCATTCACAGGTGTGTGACCTTCTAATGATGAGCCCCTTCATGTTAGGAAAAAAAAGTACTAATTGAAATTTATTTTCTTTCAAGCTGCCTTGCATAAAAATGTAAGCAGTGAAAATCTTCAACATCTTTCAGCATGGTGGCCTGCCTTTTCTCGACTACCGGTGTTGGAACAAGGTACTTCAAGGATCAGTGCAGACAGGCAAAGTTTTGGTGGTGCCCTATCCTGGCTCAGGAAACTGTGGTTCTCCCAGATGTTGAGATAGCAAAGAGAGAGGTCACACTCTTCTTCCCACAGCATTGTATTGTCTGCATACTTGGTGAAGTAACTCAGATGCATTTAGACCTAAAAAACCTGAGGCCATCAGCATGGATCCAGAGAGCATGTGTGCATTTTAACGACCAGCTTTCAGATGAAGTGATTAAACTCGTCTTACAACCTGAAAACCTAACACTAGAAAGTATTACGTACTTAAGTGGAAGAATTTCTTGTGGAGGTAATCCATTGAGATTCCTTCCCCAGGGTGCAAAAAATTCTGATACTGTTTTTTTCTGCCCTTGGATATTCTGTTTTCCTCCCAGTGGTTAGCCAGACAGCCCTTGAAGTGACTTTTGTACCTCAGAGCCCCTAGGAGTCTGGTGCCTGTCCTTGGAATCTAAATTATGTGAAAATTTAACCTTGATTCTTTTTTGAACCAAGCTGTTCAGTACTACCAAAATATCCATCCTGACAGATAATATTCCTTGTAGCTTTCACTTTGGCTAGACTAGTACAAAAATTGCTACCTCGTATGTGTACAGCCACATATGGGCTTCCACAGTGATAAAGTAAGCCTTCAGACTAACCCCACCTTCATATTCAGTGCAGTTTCTAAGGTAACACTCAACTTCACAGTTTTCTGCCCAACTCCCCACAATAGTAAGAAAATAGTATATCTGTTGGATGTCCACAGGTGTCTTGGATATTACATTTGTAGGATAGAGGATATTTAGCAGACAAATCAGATTTGTTTTTGAACATGCTTTGAACAACAGGTAAGTCAGTATTCAAATATATTCTACCCAGATTGCTGACTTTGTCTTTTTCTTTGAAAATGATAAGAGGCCACCACCAGAGATACTTTGGATGTCTGTCTGTATTTAATTCAGACTAGGTATCCAGTCTAAAAGCAGGCCAGGATTTAATGTAGCCATTATCAAGGGCATACTGTAAATACCTCCTTCCCATGAGTAGAGCCATAGGACTGCTTTTGTAGTCTTTCATGGATAAATGAATTATTGTGTAGCAGTGATAGTGCAGTTGCATTAGTAATTCATCATATCAGGAGACTTCAAAGTGGCAGGATTGCTGTTGTTGTATTGATTCCCTTTCTGACCCCATGGGCTTAGCTTTTTGTCCTTAAAAGGACCTGGCTTCAGGAGGCCCTAACTCTTTATTAACATTTAAGTAAGGCTATGTAATTCTGTTTTTTTCCAAGCCAGGATACAAGTCTTTTGCCTGGAACAGAGAGCTTTTGTCAGTACTGTATAGTTGTGTAAGTATGTGTTCATGGTACTGGGTGTGGAAGCACTACCTAAGGTTGAAGGCTGTATGCTGCTTGGAGTTAGTCTGAACACAAATTAAGGTTGTTGTGGATTGTACAAATAAATGTCAAGGGCAGGAAGTGCTTCTTGCCAAGGCACATTGTCTAGTCACTTTTCTCAAAAAAAAAAAAATAATAAAAAATAATGGTCAGACATCTCTTCTTTTAAGATGTAGTTCAGAGCAGTGATTTTGAAAGAATAGAAGCCCGGTTCATATGTGGAACATCCATGAAAGCTGTGGAATGGGCAGATGTCTGCTTTTATCTATATCACATTGATAGGGAATTATTCTTAAGCACCGATGATCTCTTTACTTGAGCAGCTACTTCTGTGATGAGCTACTTGCAAATTTGTACTTAAGACATTTGCAGTGATAGTCTGACATATTGCATTATCCTATGTTTTCTTTTGGAATATGTGTATGATGCCTTCAGGGTGAGAAATGCTGTTTATCTGCAGACTATACTTTGTTTTGAGTTGACCAGAATTAAAAATTGTACATAATTTTTCAGAGTTTTGACTTTTTTGTCACTGAAATGATCCCACCAACAAAACTGCATATACTGACCATGACATTATGATTAAGTCATCTTCGGCACTGAACATCATGTAAGTTCTTATGGATAGTTTGAACGTGTAGTATTTGCAAAATATTGTTCAAATACATACATCTGCACTCTTCATGATAGCAAGTATAAAAGTTGACTTCAGGCTTAAAAAAGACTCCAAATTTCTGTATAAAGTGATGTTATCCTTTTTTAAAATGTGGCATAAACATTACGTTGATTTTTTTTTTTTTGGTATGTACAGTTGCTCCTTTACCTTGCTTATGAATAATTATATTCGGGATATTTGGTACAGTGTCATTTCTTAGAAATTTCATGAGAATAGGTCAAACTGAGATTTAGGAACACAGACAAAACCCCCCACAAGTACGGCTGATGCAAATGGCCAAAATAAGTCAATTTTCAAACAAGAAGCCAGCACTAAAGTCATGTATAAAGATTTATTCAATCATTCATACCGGTTTCGGCGTACTTGCCTTCCTCCATGAATAAACACATCATCACATTAAACCAATTTATAGAAAATACAGTCAAACTTCCTGCTGTCATTTCCTTTCAAATCACATAATTAGATGATAGAAAAAATAGTAAATAAAAAACAATAAATAAACCAGTTAAGGCATAATGGGCACAATGTACTGACATAAAACTGAATAGTTTATCATATTTGTATTAGTTGTAAATGATCATTCAACCCTGGTGAAAACAGACCACCTAATTTGACAATCCAATACTTTTCTTTAGTATTTAAAATAGAGTGCCAGCCTAGTTTGTTAGATCTCCCTGTATCTTGTCTATAATGGTAAAACTAAACTGGGCAGTAGAATGTACAGTATGATGTCTGCATAAAGCATTTGTTAAACTATGGTTACAGATGTCACTTAAATGTTCTGACATCCTAATACATAGGGGATGTGATGCCTGCCCAACATAAAAGGCTGTGCAGGTACAGGTAGCCAAATACACTACCCAGTCAGATCCACTTACGGACCTACTAATTGTGGCAGTGTATGTTGATTTATGTACAGTTATTCAACTATCTCTGTGGAAAATACGGGGAACAGTGTTTGCATTATCTGCTATACCTAGGTCCTGATAGTGACTGTATTCTACATTCACAGGGTTCTTTTGGAAGATAAAGGCCCTAACACCTGCATATGTCATTCGGATATTATGCTTTCCACTGAGTCATCTCTTCAGATGTGAGAACGGGGCTACCTTGCACGTTGGTTGATGCTTGGTTTGGAGCATACATTTCACGTTTTATTTATGTGGAACTGTTCTTCCGATTGGACTGGGGGCATAATATGGTTGTGTCATTATGACTATCTAGTGGATCATCACTGATATAAGTTGGACATGGTTTCAGGGATTGTATGATATTGTATGTTTCTGTCAAACATTGCACAGTCTATGTGGAAGATCTGATAGTAGGCTCCACCAGTATTTGCCTATTGTCAGTTAACCATTTGATATATTTGCTATATTAGACCCTTTAGAGCTAGTATGTGTATTCCTAGTTTCTTATACTGATATATTGCAATTGTGTCTGTGCAGTTAGATGGCCTTGTGTTTATTCTGCCTTGTGTTTAGGTATATTGAACATTCCAGGTGAAACTGGGTTCACCACTCCTTACAATTGTCAACATTTTTAACACTAGTTTTTGAGTTTTGTTCCTAGTGGTCTTTGTTCATACTGCCTTGTATTGTGTGTTTGTTATTATGGTAGTATGTTTTTAAGGGCTGATTGGTGACTAATTGGTACTCATCCTTGATTGGAGGACCTGATGTTCAAATTCTTTTATATAAGATGTTTTTACTCTTGTGTTTTTTGTTGGTCTGAGGAAGCTCTATGCGAAAGCGCTTACCACTTTTTATGGTTCATTCTGCTTCAATAAATCATTTTATGGTAAAGGATTCAGTGACTTTATCTCAGTAACTGTTTTTGCCTTGGTCACTCCTTTGTTGCTTTTACACTTTCCACATTTTATTCTTTTTGAGAGCAACGGAGCATTTACCCTGTGGATTATTATATTTCTTTTGGTTTTATCTTGTTGTTGCATCATAATCCACTGGGACATGGCTACAGATTTGTCCGCTACCGTGGAGTTGGATTATAATCCTACTAGGAGTAACAGGTCAGAGACAGTGCTCTCGGAACAGTTTTTCAGATATCTACAGAAGGATAATCGGTTGTTATGGCAACTTGATATGAATGACACCAATGATGACATCACAGATGCGACACAGGAGTTTGAACAGCTACAACAAGATATGGAAGCGATAGAACGGGTCTTTTTGAAGCTTAAGCTTCAATTACAATGGCAACACTTTGAATATTGCCTAGAGAAGAAAATTGTTCCTCGAGGTCTTAGGGTGTTGAATATGTCCACCCAGGGTTCGCATTACCCCGAGCTCATGACAAGATGGCAACAACTGAACCCTGTGGTAAGCGCTAAATATATGCATTTACTTAATGACTTTTTCAGTCCTGAGGAGGATGATTTAAAAGAGAGCCTTAGACTGAAACAAGAGATTTTAAGAAAATTTCCAGAGAGACTGTGGATCCGCTCTTTGAAAGGATGCTTGATGGAATTGCCGTTTTTGAACGGAAACTCCTCCAGCAGAAAAAGACCAAGATATTAAGAGACTGTAATGACTTTAGGCTGGGTCATGTATTTTTATGGCCATGAGCTGGACAATCTATTGTTAATAATGTGCACCGCGATGTTCATGCGGTGAAAGAAGTTGGTTCAGTCATTAATGAGAGTCAGTCAAATGTGAGAAAACATACTAATAACAGCATTAATTTGCGTTCTGTAGACAGGGGTAATAGTGTCTCTCTTCCTGTTACCAGTGGTTTGGAAGCTGTTATCTCCACTGAACATAGTGACGCCAACCCTGTTTCTAATTGTTGTTTGAATGAGCGGGTTGATGTTGTTGTAAATGATGGTTTGTCTGATAATAACAATGTGGTCACTCCTTTTAAGCCAGTGGGACAGAATTTGTATCCAAATGTTATAGTTCATAAAACTCTAACTAATGAGAATAATGATCCTGTTGTACGACCCAAGAATAAGTGTATAGTGAACAACTCTACCACTAACATTTCTGATGTTAGTGGCCCCTTGGGTGATCTCCCTTTTCCTCTACCCGTCAGGGTGGACAGAACGATGAGACGTACCAGATCAGTGAGCAGGGGTCGTCAGAAGAGGAAACTGTCAGGGGGATACAATCAGAATTATACCCTGAAGAAAATGTGGGGGAAATTACAGAGTCGTTGATTTTAAATATATCATCTCATGCCTTGGACCCTGATGAGTCTAGTGTGTTATGTAAGGGTCTATCCTTCATTCCATCTTGTGATAGCAAGCTGACTGACAATTTTGGATTTGAAAGTATTTTGTAGAAATGTTATGTTGCGGTTTTATCATAGTAATGACAATATAGATGAGAGGCCCCAAGGGTCTGATAGCAATTACCCCTATTTTAAAAAACACAGCACTTTCACTCCTATGAATCATCCTTTAGTTGAGGCGTATATAAAACTAACTGAAGATGATATCTATAAGTATTATGATAAACGAGTAGGAGCTACCCGAGGGGGGTTGAGACACAATCTTACCTTTAATAAGAGGAAATCCTTGAGGCGCTTACAAGATAACTCCAAGATTATTGTGAGGCCGGATGATAAGGGAGGACTAATAGTTGTGATGAATAGCATACATTACACTGAAGCCATGGTGGAGATGTTAAATGATGGTAGTTATTATAGCAGAATCACTACAGAGGATGTCTGTAAAATCATTGCAAATATTCAGAATTCGATCATGGATATATTTTCGGGGAAATTAATTTCTGATGATACCTTTCATTTTCTGAGCATCTCTGATCCATTATTACCCATAATACAAGGACTTCCTAAGGTCCATAAACACTTGTTTAACCCACCCATGAGACCTATTGTGTCAGGTGCTGGGTGGGTTATGGAACCTTTATCAATATATGTGGAGAAATATCTTAGACCAATTATCAATATGAACAGGGTCGTACTTAGAGACTCTAACAGTTCCTTTTGGATCTTTATGGTTGTATACAAGGTGTACCTGATGTTGATGATTTAGTGTTTGTTACCATGGACATTCAGTCCCTTTTTACAATGATTCCAAATGAGTTGGGCTCGATGTATGTGCACGAATATCTCAGGGCCAACAGTGAATATCAGGACAAGCAGATTAATCTTATTTGTTACTTTTTAGAAATAATACCAGAGAATAACATTTTTACTTTTCATAAAGACATTTATATTCAGAAACATGGCGTAGCTATGGGCACTTCTTGTGCCAATAGCTACGCCAATATGTTTCTAGCACAATGGGAGACTGTTGTGTTGTTTCCATCTGAAGAATTTAAAGCTAATGTAGTTTTTTATCGACTGTTTGTCGATGATTTGTTCTTTCTTTGGGGAGTATCTATAGCCACCTTGCATGATTTTTCCACCTTTATGAATGGCCTATGTGAATGTTTAAACTTCACTATGAAGTTCTCCAAGACACTCATTGAATTCCTTGAATTATTTATTGAAAAGTTACAAGGGTCCATTATCAATACTGGTATTTTCCGTAAATCCTGTTTTAGGAACACTTTACTCAGTAGGACCAGTGTGCACCCTAATTACATTTTCCGTAACTTGATACGCGGACAGGGTATTAGAGCATCCCGTTTGAACCCCACACTTGAGGGTTTTCAGACTGAAATTAGTTTTTTGGAACAAAGACTTATGTCAAGAGGTTATAGGAAGGAAGAGGTTGCTAATCGTTGGTCTGATCTAGTATTACTAAGGGAAGGTGCAGCAGCACCTTATTATGGTTCTGTTGAGATATCATCGTGTGCCCATGAACAGTTCACAGTTGAGAGGGGCTTTGTGAAGATACCTCTATTTTATATACAAGATAATATAGCACTCACTGCGCTCTTCAGGCAGCATTGGTCTATCTTGCAAGTGGATTCCATGGTTGGTGGTATAGTTAGTGATAAGCCTTTGTTTTTATACAGGAATAGGAAGAATTTGAAGAGGTTGTTATGCCAAGGTAGGGATTTGGGTACCAATGCCATGAGGACAGGAGTGACCCGCCCCTGTGGCACTTGTAACTTCTGTGGTCTGATTAATACTTCTGAGACCTTTAACCATCCTGATTTAAATAGAGCATTTACTTTTCATGTAGATGCCAATTGTAGAACCACAAACGTGGTTTATTTAGCTGAGTGCGTCCACTGTAAGTCCTTTTATGTAGGGAAGACCAACAGGTCCTTATGTGAGAGGATGAGGGAACATATGTACAGTTTTCGGGTACATTCTGATCATAATGCTCTATTGAAACATGTTGCAGAGTGTGGTGAGACACACAGTTCATGTTTAGGGTCATTGACATCATAACACCCACTGTCAGAGCAGGAGATATTCGCAATCATGCTGAGTATAAGGAGACCAATTGGATGATTATTTTGAGAGCCGATAGGGGCAGTGGCCTGAATGAACGGGCTTCTTTGAAGCCGTTGTTAAAAAAGCGTAGGGTCAGGAAATAGTATTTGATTTTATTGTGTATATATTGTATTGTTAGGTTTTAAATGTTTACTCCTTTATATTTATGTGTAGATGTTTATATGTTCCCTATGGTCTCTGTTCATACTGCATTGTATTGTTTGTTTGTTATTATGGTAGTATGTTTTTAAGGGCTGATTGGTGACTAATTGGTACTCATCCATGATTGGAGGACCTGATGTTCAAATTCTTTTAAATAAGATGTTTTTACTTTTATGTTTATTGTTGGTCTGAGGAAGCTCTATGCAAAAGCACTTACCACTTTTTATGGTTCATTCTGCTTCAATAAATCGTTTTATGGTAAAGGATTCAGTGACTTTATCTCAGTGACTGTTTTTGCCTTGGTTGCTCCTTTGTTGCTTTTACATTTTCCACATATATATATATATATATATATATATATATACACACACACACACACACACACACACACACACACACACACACACACACACACACACGGGAGGGGGGCATTGCCAGTTTTTGTATGATATATTCTTGGTCTGTAGGTTTATAAATATATATATATATATTTTTTTTTTTTTGTTCAGTTTGTGATAGAATGTTATATGGGGCTATAGTGTAATATATTACCAACTTGGTTGGTCTAGTTTATTTTCCAGTTGCACTTTTTAGTTGTATGGGTACATGTCTAGATATGAAGTAGTTAACTTCATTCTTTCTGCACATATGGGTATACGGATCTGATTCGGATCCGAGCCAGCAAAACTTTTCAAGCATCAGCTCCGAGCTCCAAGCTCCTCCCTTACCTATATTACATCACTTCCTCCTATCTAGCCCCAGATCTCGTTTGCCGCTCTGAGTCAGCATCATGGTCTCTGAGCTCTAAACAAGCTGGAAAGGTTTTTTGGTCTTATTAGTGTAGTTGGGTGTGTATACCTTTCCCTTTTTCCTCCCTTCTTTGCGTTTGGTCGTCGTGTTAGTTGTGAAAAAAAAAATAATATAGTGTTTGTGTAGTACTGTTTTGTAGTCTGGTTTCCCGCCTAGGTCCAATCCCTTGTTAAGTGTGTGTGTGTGTGTGTGTGTGGGCCATTAGGGCTTGTACTGTTATCCACTATGGCTGAACAGCCTAAGGTTCTTTTTAAGAAATGCACAGTGTGGTCATAAGCTCTCACCAGCCGATGGCCGCACTCTGTGTTTTTCTATGTTTAGGGGTCGCCCATCTGTCTGCATCCTGCAACATTTGTTCAGGCTTTAACCCTAGGGCACTGAAGGATCGTTGGGCTAAGCTTGTGGCTAAAGGTCTGCTACCAGCTTCTGCCCTGGAGTCTGCCTCGGTTTCCTCCCCAGCCAGTGACACTGTGCAGGCAGGGACTCAACCTCCCGCCAGGCCTGCCACATTGGATTCATCCCAGAGAGGTAGGGACAGAAGAGAGATGGAAAAGTACCACAAAGAGAGGGACAGGCCCAGAAAAAGATCACCGGACAGGGAGTCTTTCTCCAGTCCCTCTTCAAAGGCACCCAGGTCTCATTTTCCTCGGCACCGCTCTCCCCATTTCTCGCTGGAGCCGATGGAGCCATCGGAGCTGAGGCACTCCCCTCAGATCCGGCCCAGACCCGAGTCGGTCATTTCCTCCAGATCGACTTGGAGTGTCTCCGACCTATATATGGACAGGCTGATGAGGTTCATCCAGAACCAGATTCAGATGGGGGTCTTACCAGGGCCCTCTCCCATTGTAGAGGGTCCCTCTACAACTATGTTCCACCCTATTTCTCCTTCCCCGATCCGACCCGACGCTTCGGGGTTGTCTGGTCCGAGACCCTTCGGAGCTGTTGGGTCGGCGCCGATGGTTCTCGTTTCTCGACGCCGGCCGTCACCTTGAGTTCCTCGGATCCAAGAGAATCTCGGAGCAGTGGTCGGGGGGGTCGGACCCGAGGGTTGAGATCTTGCTCTTTCGGATCCCATCCTCAGTGCCCAGACTACCCTGCCATTGGCTCCGATCCCTGCTTCGGATCTGGGGAGAGCCTCATCCTTACGGGCTACGGAGGTGTGCTCTCCATCGGCATTTAGGCAGTGGAAAGGGTTCTCTCCCAGGGGTTGAGGCCATAGCTCACCTACTCGGATCGTACCCAGACCCCTATGATTTTGGATTCTGTTCCCATTACCCTGTCTCAGGGACAGCTCATGTCAAAGCAACCCCAGGTTGTTCCCCTCAGGGAACCCCCAGAGGCTTACGAATCCTCTTCAGAGACCCACTGGAGAGGAACCTCATAAGCGCAAGTGTAAGAGGAGGCACTTGGACTCCCCTGAGTTCATTACCACCGATATGGACTTGGATGAAGGAGAGGGTTCCCCCAGATCACCTACTGAGGATGTCTTGTTCAGAGGCATTGTGGAGATCCTCCGCCAAAGAGGAGGTTGGTCAGCCCCCAAACACTCTGCGGATGAGTCCGTATTCCTGGAGGCCTGTGGCGCGGGCCCATCTACTTCCTGCGTCTCCCCTCCAGCTAACCCTTTGGTGGACCTCATCACCACTAGGACATGGAAGGATCCTGACACCGTAGAGCCTATGCCCAAAAGGCCAGACAAAATTCTTTCCCCGCCATCAGACAGGCAGGTATAGTCCAAGGGAGCCCCGGTAGACGCTTTGGTGGTTGCAGCAGCCACAAAGAGGGAACTGGCACAGGAGAGGTCCTCGGTTCATCCACCAGACAAGGAGTCCAGGTCAATGGATCGTTTCGGGAAGCGCATGTACTCGTCAGCGACATTTTCTATCCGTGCACTGAATTACTTGACACATGTCAGCCGACTGCAGCGAGACCTTGTATCGGAACTAACTGAGTCGCCCCCCGAGTCTCTTTCGCAGCAGGACAAGCAGTCCTTTACGACGAAGATGACTACACTGAAATCAGTGACTAATAATACCTCTATGCGTCTCCTCTGTCATGCTACGGAGGGAGCCGCTAGAGCTGCTGGTACAGGTGTTGCCTTGAGGCGACACGCCTTGATCAGGCTGTGTCAATTCGTGGACCCCTTTAAGGTGTCTTTCATCAATGCCCCTTTTGATGGATCATCCCTCTTTGGGAAGACTGTACGTGACACACTAACCCATAGTGAGAAGGATGGAAAGACTTTGTCAGCCGTCGGAATCCGCTTCTCTAACCCCCAGAGGTCCTATTCCAGGAACCAAAAGGGGCAAAAGAACCTGTGGTTCCGGAAATCACAGTTTTTTCGTGACACTCAGGAATATTCGTCCCCCAGAGGCAGAGGGGGACAAGACCAACACAGTCCCAGAAACTTCAGGTCTAGGGAACCTTTTTCCAAAAGACCCACACAGCAACCCTGAGGGGTTGCCCGGCTGCTCTACTCTGGAGGCAGTCGGGGGAAGATTTTCCTTACATCCAGCGGCATGGGCGTCCATTACTGTAGACCACTGGGTGTCAAACATCATATCCAGAGGATATTTTATCCCCTTCATTTCATGTCCCATAACTCCAACACGCCTTCCAGATGTTCCACCCACTCACAGGGAGGCTGCAGCATTAGAGGATTCGAAGCTGCTACAAAAATGAGCCATGTAGTCATTCCCCCCAGATCAATCCGGATCAGGCATGTACTCCAGGTTCTTTTTAGTGCCAAAGAAGACTGGGGACCTCATGCCCATTCTGGACCTGTCTATCCTCAACCTGTCTGTAGAGAAACAAAAATTCCGGATGGTCACTCTACAGTCCATTCAACCATTTCTGAGAGAATGTGACTGGATGTGCTCGTTAGACCTCCAAGATGCTTACTATCACATCAAGGTCCACAGGAGCTCCAGGAGGTTTCTGCTCTTCTGGCTAGGGGCCAGTCACTTTAAATTCAGAGCCCTACCCTTTGGTCTCACCACAGCCCCCAGGGTGTTCACCAAGGTTATGGTGGTTGTAGCGGCTCACCTGAGACTTCAGGGCATTCAGGTTTTCCCCTACCTAGACGCCTGGCCCTTTGCTGCATCCACCAAACGTCTCTTATGTCAGGCCCTACACTACTTCCTCAGTCTGGCTCACAAGTTAGGCATCACGAGCAACCTCAAAAAGTCCCACCTGACTCCAGTTCAGATCATAGACTTCATCGGGGCACGGTTGGATTCGATTCAGTCAAAGATTTTTCTCACACCGGAAAGGATAGAAAATCTCAGACTCCATGTATCAGCGCTCTTGGATCACTCTGTAGTCACAGTAGCCGATGTTCTCAGGTCCCTGGGTTCGATGGCAGCTTCAATCTCTATCCTCCCTCTTGCATGTTTTCACATGAGATTCCTTCAGTGGAATCTAGCAGTTCAATTGTCCTGGCTAGACCTCCCGATGAGTTTCCACATCTGAATCAACCGGACATGCAGAAGATCACTCCAGTGGTGGCCTCATTCAGCGGACATTTTTGCAGGGCGCAGCTTTCTAGCCCCTCTGGCTCAAGCCACGGTGACCACGGACGCCTCCCAGCTCTTGGGTGGGGGGGCACTTCCTGGGAAGAACGGTCCAAGCCACATGGTCCCTTCCAGAGACCAAGCTACACATCATTGTCCTGGAGATGAGGGCAGTGCTTTTAGTGTTGAGAGCAATCCACCCTGTCCTACATCTGGGGACGGTAGGCATTCAATCAGACAACATGTCTGTAGTCTGGTATATAAACAAACAGGGAGGGACCCGATCCTACCCCCTTTGTCGTGAGGTCATGAGGGTTTGTGAGTGGGCCATATCCACCAGCTGGTTTCTCATAGCAACGCACATCCCGGGACGCTCCAACATTCTAGCGGACAGTCTCAGCAGGGTAATCCTTCTGCTTTACGAGTGGTCTCTGAAACAATCAGTGGCAGAGAAAATCTTCCTTGTTTGGGGTCAATCTTGCTACGATCTCTTCGCATCTCCTTCCAACATGAAGTGCAGCAACTTCTTCGCTCTGATTCCCCCTCCGGGGGATGTCCCGAGGGATGCTCTAGTCCATGCTTGGCCTCCCGGGCTACTGTATGCTTATCTCCCGTTACCTCTTATTCCGAAGTTCCTTCAGAGAGCTTGCCGGCTACAGTCCAAAGTCATTCTCATAGCTCCCTTCTGGCCTCACCAAGTGTGGTTTCCCTTCCTATGGTCTCACCTGTTGGCTTCTCCATGGACTCTAGATCCATGTCCGGATCTAATTTCTCACCCGTCGGGCATGCCCCTGCCCAACCTGGACAGTCTCAAGCTGACTGCATGGCTGCTCCAGTTCCCATGATCATCAGGACTCCTGGACATTCATCCCCTGTTAAGAAGATTCTGGTAGCTTCTCTTAAAGCATCCACTAGGAAACTCTACAATAGCAAGTGGAGACGTTTTTGCGTTTGGGCTTCTCAACGCAATCAGATCTCGTTTACAGCCCCCGTTCCGGTCATACTGGATTTGTTGGCCGATCTTTTTCTATCGGGCGCAAGTGCTTCCACCATCAAGGTTCAACTGGTTGCCATCTCTAATTTTCATGTAGGTGAAAATAAGGTTGCTCTGGCTTCTGCCAAACTGTGTAAAGCTTTCCTGAAGGGCACTTTTTTATTGCGACCACCAGTTAAAGAAACTGTGCCCCCCTGCGATCTGACTTTAGTCCTTCAAGCTTTGACCTCTCCCCCTTTCGAGCCAGCCGGTTCAGTTCCAATGAAGTTTTTATCGTGGAAGACCGCATTCTTGGTTGCCATCACTTCAGCTAAAAGAGTTTCGGAGTTGCAGGCCTTATCCTCCTTGCCCCCCTATTTGGTTTTCCACAAGGATAGGGTTTTGCTGCGTACGAACCCTTCTTTTCTTCCCAAGGTGTCCTCAGCAGCCAATATTAATCAATCTATAAATTTTCCAGTCTTCTTCCCAAATTTCCAAAATAGAGGTGAACGTAAGCTTCATTTATTGGATGTCCATAGACAGCTTCGTTTTTACCTCCATAGGACTAAACCCTTCCGGAAGTCGGATCAATTGTTTTTCTCTCTTTCTAAACCATTTTTGGGCAAAGCAGTTTCGAAAGTGTCCTTAGCAAGGTGGATCACTCTTTGTATTGCACAAGTTTATAAGGACAAAGGTTTATCTCCTCCTGGTGTATTGAAGGCTCATTCCACTAGGGCAATGGCCACTTCTGTAGTTTTCTGGTCAAGAGTTCCGTTAGACGATATCTGTGCGGCAGCGACTTGGGCCAATTCGCACACATTCATCTCTCATTATAAATTGGATCTTATTTCTAGAGGGAGAGCATCCTTTGGCTCTGCGGTGCTCAGAAATATTCTTCCATAAGGGCCTCCCAGGAATACTAGTAGCTGGGGACTCTGTCCCATATGTGCATAAAGAATGAAGTTAACTACTTCAGATATAGAAGTTATGTACTTACCATAACGTTCCATCGGAGTAGTTAGACTTCATTCTTCTGCACCTTCCCTCCCTCCATCCCCCTCACTCTTCAGGTTTGTCCTGTTTAGGATTTTGGTTATGTTGCCATTTAGTGACAGCAAACTCGATCTGGGGCTAGATAGGAGGAAGTGATGTAATATAGGTAAGGGAGAAGCTTGGAGCTCGGAGCTGATGCTTGAAAAGTTTTGCCGGCTCGGATCCGAATCAGATCCATATACCCATATGTGCAGAAGAATGAAGTCTAACTACTCAGATGGAACGTTATGGTAAGTACATAACTTCTATTTTATCTCCTGTTGTGATCCTTTAGGATATTAGTGTAGTATAGGCAGGTGGCCATCTTGGTTTCTTTCCATCACCAACACATTCACGAATCATTGTGACCTTTTATGCCTCCACGGTCAGTGCTCATCTATGTTCAGAACCAGAGACTGTTATTAGATTATGTTATATTTCTAGCCTACAGTTTTTGAGGTGCTCAGATTTGCGGTATTATTGTGCGGTTATGTACTAGGATATTGTGGTTGTTCAGCTTATTGCCATGGATCTGGATTTGATTTTGGAAGGCCTGTGTGCCGACAAGCATGATATTGGTGTGTTTGATTCATCTAGTTGTGATGTTAACAGTTTGTATGTTGAGAACAGGGATCCAGTTGACGGCTGCAACCAATTGTTTTCGAGTCTGGGTAGAGGTATGAAAACCCTCCGTACCAATGTCTGGCACCTCAAGTTATTTAAGGCGTATATTAATAAGGATATCACCCCTAGGGGATTAAGGGTGAAGATACAGCCTTTGGTGGGTAGAGTAGATGATACACTGACCAGGGATTAGCATGAAGCACAGCAAAAGGCTTCCTTATCATTTGTTCAAATTTTAGCCAATTACTATGAACGTATGATTGATGATAGTGTTGGTGAGGTTAAGTCAATTTGTACTGATTTGAAAAAATTTGAAGGGCTATAGTATAAGGCCTATACTAACTGCCTTAATAAACTTACTAAGGACCTTTTGTTCTTTAAAAAACAAATCAAAGAGAAGAAATTAAGGAAATTCAATAGGGACATCCTAGACTATCAGAGGGGTAAACCCTTTGAACATCAAAGGAATGTAAACTTCTCTGATGGGGGTGATTCTGTTGGTACCCTTTCCAGGAGAAAAAGACCGAGATCAGTTTTTAAGAAGGTTAGCACCCAGTTTAGTAGTATAATCAGGTGATGAGTCATCAGCCACTGACACAGAGAATTTGAACCCACAGGTATCCCCTGTACCTAAAAAAAACCGAGGAATATTGACCACCCTTTAGAGCTTGTGGGCACAGGGGTGGAAGAAAACACAAACATAAATGTAAGTACGGTAGAGAGACTTCTCCAAACATAGTTGATGGAATAGAGCATGAATATAATATACACAATATTTCATCTGTTGTGTTATCTGATGACCAAAAGAAATTGTTGAATAAAGGCCTTAACTATGTCCCAGGGTTTTTCATTGATGAAAATGTTATGGTGAATAATGTCTTGCAATTCTGTCGTAGACTAAATCTCAAATTGTGTTTTGGTTCCAGGGGAAAGCTCTCAAAAGACCTACAGAATTTAGGTTTGTGAAATCTGGATTTATGCCTCCCATGAACAAATATGTTGCAGTCTTTCAACAGGCTGTTCTCAAAGATTTACATTTCAGGTGGTCTAATTATCGTGTGTTATATCATAATCTTACAACTGAGGGAACAAGCTCGGTTTAAACTTAAAAATAATGCCAATATAGTAATCACTCCTGCGGATAAATGTGGGGCTGTAGTTGTAATAAATAAAGGTTATTATCTGGCAGAGGGAAATTGCCAGTTGTCCAACCCTCAGCATTATATGCACATGCCCATTGATCCAACACCTAATTTTAAAAAGGAGATTGATCATTTTTGAACGTAGCAGTAGAAGAAGGCATTATTCAGGAGTCCTTGTTGCGTCAACTAGTAGTTAAGGATCCACAAAGACAAATTTTGTATCTTTTGCCAAAGATTCATAAATCTTTGGATAAACTACCGGGGAGGCCTATCGTTTCTGGTATAGGATCCCTGACAGAACCACTTTCGAATTTTCTGACATGCTACTTAAAACCCCCTACTGAAACAGATGCATGCACGCATTCAGGATACAACTGAGTTTCTTAGGATCATATCTAAAATACAACTGGAACCAATGTGGTTATTGTGTACATTGGATGTCAAGGCATTCTATACCAACATTACCCATTGGGCAGGTTTAGCGGGAATTCAATACTGGTTGGAGAAGGCCAACCTCTATTTGCCCGGCTTCGATACTCTATTACTTTGTATGGCAGAACATGTGTTGTCTAAAAATGTGTAATACTTCAATGGGCAATGTTATTGGTAAACCAAAGGTACAGCAATGGGGGCGTTGTTTGCGCTGATTTATGCTGATCTATTTATGGGGTACCTTGAGGAACACCTGATAAGACATCACACATAACCTGTATATAAATGAAATGGACATGTGGAGGAGGTACCTTAATGACTGTTGGTTGGTGTGGCGTGCTGATGAATTGTACTTGGCAGAGTTTGTTCAATACTTAAATGAAAATAAGTGGGGTATTGAATTCACATTGAACTGTGACAGGTAATTTTTTCAACTTCTTGGATGTCATGGTTAGTAAAGAACAGGATGGCTCTCTTACCACTAAAGTTTATAGGAAATATCCCCAATATAGTAACTTGTTATATGCCACTAGTCTTCACCCACCACATATAATACGCAATATACCCAAGTCTCAGTTTTTACGTATTAAGAGAATTTGCTCTCAACAGGAGGAATTTGTGCACTCCCAACAGGATATGACACACAGGTTTCACGTTGGTTGTTACCAACATCGAGAGATATAATCTGCTAGTGAGTGGGCATCTGTCCAGGAGAGATCACAGTGCCTTATAAAGAGAGAGGCCTTCCACAGGGGAACAGGATACTATTCGATTTATCACTACCTATGGCCATAACACTAATCTTATTAGGGATTTGCATTGGAACATCCTATTGGCCAATGATGAATTAAATCATGTGCTTGGTAATAGGTGCCAGTTCTTCTGTCGTAGAGGAAAAACATTGGGACACATTTTTCACATTATAAGCAGTGGGGCAGTGAGATGTCTACGCAACATCAACTCACCATTACAGGGGATAAGCTTTTGGGGTCATTTCCATGTGGCCATTGTAGTTTCTGTAGATATTTGTGTAAATTTAAACAATTTACTAGTAAAAATTCTGGCAGAGTTGTTTGCCTTTTCGACTTTTCCCGGTTAGGGGTTGCCACAGTGGAACTCTGGTCCGCTAGTGATTAGCAGAAGATTTTTATGGTGATGAGTTGCCAGCTCAACCTTCAATGAAGGCACGCCCATTCACGCATGTCTTTCGAACGCCACTCGACCACGGTGAGGACATGCAGACTCCACACAGAAGGCACTCTAGCCGAGAATCGAACAGGAGAAACTCTTGCTGTGAGGCAACAATGCTACTGCTGCACCACAGCGGCAGAGTGTATGACATTAAATGCTTTGGGAATTGTGGATCTGACTGGGTGGTGTATTTGGCTACCTGTACAGCCTTTTATGTTGGGTAGACATCACGTCCCCTACATATTAGGATGTCAGAACATTTTAGTGACATCCGTAACCATCGTTTAACAAATGCTTTATACAGACATCATACTGTACATTCTACTGCCCAGTTTCGCTTTACCATTATAGACAAGATACAGGGAGATAGATCTAACAAACTAGGCTGGCACTTTATTTTAAATACTAAAGGAAAGTATTGGATTGTCAAATTAGGTGGTCTGTTTCCACCAGGGTTGAATGATTATAACTAATACAAATATGATAAACTATTCAGTTTTATGATGTCAGCACATTGTACCCATTATGCCTTAATTGGCTTATTTATTGTTTTTTATTTACTATTTTTCTATCCTCTAATTATGTGATTTGAAAGGAAATGACAACAGGAAGTTTGATTGTATTTTCTATAAATTGGTTTAATGTGATGATGTGTTTATTCACAGAGGAAGCCAAGTATGTGGAAACTGGTATGAATGCTTGAATAAATCTTTGTACATGACCTTGGTGCTGGCTTCTTGTTAGCAAACTGAGGTTTAGCCACACTGGGCCTTGTATTTAAAGGCTAGATGTTAAGGGTGACAGCCACTGAAAATGATCAGTAGTACATGAATTTATGTCATCAGCCTGCAGTAAAACCTGTTCAATAGATAAAAGTGGACTCATTTACAAATGTAATTTTTAATGGAGTATTAGTGTCTGTTCAGCTTATATTGCAATCCATGTGCTGAAATTATTTACTAGGAAGTACATAAAACTCTCAGTATTTACTCTACAGGTTTCTGAATCATACGGTCTGCTGAACAACCCTTTACCCTAATACATTTGCAGATTTGTTACTGGCGTAAGGGATTTAGAAGATACAAGTATTCTCCGTGGTATCTCCAAAGTCTCAAAACAACCCACTAAAGTGTAGTGGGTCTAAAAACAAAACAGTGTAAGAAACTTCTGTGTGTGGAAGATTTTCAGTCCATATATTTCTAGTTAATCACTGTATATTAATCAGATCAGATAATAGTAGTAGTAGTAGCGAACGTAAACTCGTCAAGTCAAAAAGTAATAATAGAAAATATATAATTCTACAGCATTACTAAGTATTCAAAAGTAATCCAAGCAAGGCAGGCAGTCTGTTTCCAGTCGAAAATCCTTTATTAAGTACACAGACAAGCGATCCAAGTAAAACAAAAATAGAGTAATAATTTCCTCACAAGCTTTCTAAATATATATATACTTTTTATCAGGCATGGGAGTGGTTTATTGTGCTGTAAAACAAAGTGTTATTGGTACACATGTTAAATTCACATCCCTTCCCCCATCAGTGTGACATTCGAGCTGGTCCTGCCCTACCTAGTAGCTGTCATAATAATATGTAGCCCTAATGTACTTTAATGGTACATCTTATTTAACCAAATTATTAAGTAGATTATTAAGTCTGTGATTTTATACAAGGCAATATACTACATGGCTGGAAATATATCAACCTTAGTTCATTTTGCGATCAAAAATTTATATATAAATTATACACATATATATTTTACATGTAAAAATCAGTAAATGTAAAATTTCCACTTTATTCAAAATGATGGTAATAACAATACTAACTAATTATACAATTATATAAGTTTTTAAGGTTCTTGTACACAGACGTGAAGAAGTCTAGAAGGACGAAAGCGATCTTTCTTAGCAATAGGTTATGAAAATAGAAACTGATTTTTACATGCAAAATGTATATGTATATATTTATATATCAGTTTTGATCGCAAAAATGAACTAAGGTTGATATATTTCCAGCCATGTAGTATATTGCCTTGTATAAAATCACAGACTTAATAATCTACTTAATAATTTGGTTAAATTAGATGTACCATTAAAATACATTAGGGCTATATATTATGACAGCTACTAGGTAGGGCAGGACCAGCTCGAATGTCACACTGATGGGGGAAGGGATGTGAATTTAACATGTGTACCAATAACACTTTGTTTTACAGCACAATAAACCACTCCCATGCCTGATGAAAAGTATATATATATTTAGAAAGCTTGTGAGGAAATTATTACTCTATTTTTGTTTTACTTGGATCGCTTGTCTGTGTACTTAATAAAGGATTTTCGACTGAAAACAGACTGCCTGCCTTGCTTGGATTACTTTCGAATACTTAGTAATGCTGTAGAATTATATATTTTCTATTACGTTTCGACTTGACGAGTTTACGTTCGCTACTTCTACTACTATTGTCTGATCTGATTAATATACAGTGATTAACTAGAAATATATGGACTGAAAATCTTCCACACACAGAAGTTTCTTGCACTGTTTTGGATTTAGAAGATACCATGCCTCTGTTTCAACTAACAGAGGAGGAGTTTGTGGCAACATTTACGCAACCTGCATTAATGTCCTTGCACGCTGGGTGGGGGGGGGGGGGGGTGATGGTAAGAATAGGCCACTATCAGTATAGCACCCTACCAAGATGCCCCATCGCCTCTAGTTTTCTGCTCGCTGTAGATAGGGGAAAGGGTAGTGGCATACCAAAAATAATGCATGGTGGTGAAATGTTTCCACATCTTGAGTTTTCAAGATGTGGAATCATTTAATATCCATGCAATACAGGTAATAACACAGAGAACATAGTTCATTGTTTAAACATGTTGCAAAACTAGATATTCATTGTCATAAAGGCATATATTGATGTAAAAAGTGTTTGTAAAGCTGATGCTGTAGTAAAAAATCTCCCCTAAAACAGATGCTGCACTAAAGCGAATAACCGTAGACTTAAAAGTTCCTCTCTTCTGTAAAGGAAAAAAGTGGTTTAACATTTTATACCGAAATTCAGTAGTCTGTATGCCATGTTCCTTATGTGCCTTTAGAAGGCCAAGAGTGAAATTTCCCCCTCCCCCCAGTAATAACGTGATCCGTTAGCTGTATTTTGTTTTTTTGTAGATAACTACAAGCTACTGTGAAATGTTTATCATTCGCACTGCTTCAGTGGCATATGGATTCTGTGCCTGCACAGACACTTATGCTAGCAAGCTAACCAACCTAACCGAGCTGGCTGCTTTCCAGAGCACAGAATCTCCTCCTCGGACTTTCTGTGATAAGGGGATTGGCTGAGCCGCTTCCATCAGGGGCAAGCCTTAACCCTATCACTGAAATTAATTTATTCAGTCTTTAGTGCCAGCTAAAGGAGTCTGTCAGGTAACTTGCCTTAGTAGCCTTCATTGGTAGATTTACAGCTTCTAGACTCATATAAGATCCCTTTAGGAACTTCCCTTCTTTATTATTATTATACTTTTTGTTCTGTTTTATTTAAAAATGTGTAACATTTTATTTTAGTATAATTTTTTTAAACACTTTTTGAATTATCACTTGTGACATAGGAAAACTTACATTTATTTAAAAATAATCGAACCATATTAACAAGTTCCCATTTACAAACATTATACATCACATATTTTGTCATATATCCTACAGTCTAGGCAGCATTACATGAATTATTTATTTCATGCTTTCTCTTAAACCCAATTCCTCCAACAAAAAAACTTTAAGTAAATGCTTATTTATGTTGTAAAAGGTTTCTGTTTGATTTTAAGGGTTATTTTTTCAGTCTTTACGCAAGTTAATTTTGCTTGTTACTATGTGTGCTTACTACACTGTGCAGATTTTAGAACAAGAAATAGCACAATTTTTAAAGTGTTTCTACTTTATTTTATACATTTTAGCCTCATTTGCTGAGTGGGAACTAGTTTATATTTTATATTATTGCTGCCCTTAGTCAGTCCTTAGTAGTGTCAGTTTATTATTCTGGTTGGTGATGTTTTTGATGTTCTTCGTGTTTCACTGTTGCAGTCATTACATTTGGGTAATCTGCTAGCAGGTTGCCCTCAGTCGGCCTGAATTCCAAAGTCGTGGGTCTTTCGTCGGTTGCAGTCTCCTCTTCCATGACGTCAGGTCGTCAGGGGTATAAAACAAGCAGCCGACGCCATTTTCTTTTGTCTTTCTTGCCGCGCAGTGTCCGAAGCAGAAGCAGTTCGCAAGTGCTGGTCAGCCGACTCCTGAAATTTTCGAGTTTCAGAACCGAAGTCTTCACTAAAGCTAAGTACCCCACTGGGGAAACTTTTTTCTTGCTCCATACTGATGACAGAAAAAGTTAATTGTATTACTTGTGGGAAGCAAATACCTCATAAGGATTTCCATTTATACTGTATTCCTTGCCTAGGGCCTGATCACAATGTGCCTGGCTGTTGGTTTTGTGCTAGATTTAACCAACGCACTATTAAGTGCTGGTGTATTTTTGCCTGAAAATATTTTGGAAACCGATTTAACTACCCGGAAATGTCGTCAGATAGCAATCCGACTACTGGAGTACACAAAAAAAACTCAAAGAAAAGGACAGAGACAGACAGTCTAGGTCCAAGACCGACGACGAAGCTTCTCCTAAGCCATTCGCCGGTACTCATTGAGGTGCTTTCGCAGCCCCTGATACCAGCTACTTTTGAGTCGCAGGCCCCATACCGAGACCTATGTGGAGTTCAGCACGCCGCAAGATACTCAGTGTTGTACCCACGGAAGTCTCTCCCTCAGATGGATCTGGCGCCACTGAGCAGGCACCGGCTTCTGAGGGTGTATTCAGGCCTCAACATTTTTATATATAACCAATGACAGCTGCAAAACCAAAGACAAAAGCAACTTCTAAAGCTGAAAAACCTATGCATGAGCCATGTGCACAGGCTGCTATGCCTAAAAAACAGATGATCAAAATGGCTGAAGACCTTATTACCTTGATCAGGGGTTCCCACCCACCCACCCCTCCTGATAAGAGGCCTAGGCAAGACATTAATTATGAATCTTCAGATCAGGTTTCTATTTCTTCTGATTCCTCTTCTGATCAGGAATTATCTATACCTCCCTATGAGGATTCTGATGCAGAGGAATCTATCCCATCTGCTTCACCTCCTGAGGATTATTCATTTGGAGAAACCTTGCATACTATGAGGGAGCATTTTCACTGGGAGAGTCAAGATTTCTCAGAATCAAAAAAGAGGCTCTGGGATTTCCTTTCTTCTCCCTCAGCATAGGCCTTTAGACATTGTGGATGATGTGTTTTTGGAGTCAAGCTTGACTCTTGACTCCTTACCTCTGGCTTCGAGCAAGCCTGACAGATATTACAGGGTCCCTGACTCGCACCAATTTTCATTTAGAAACCCTGCTGCTGACCGTGAAACTTTTTCACAGGATCCAAAGGGTGTTAAGGCCTCAACAGCAAAAAATCCTACCCCTTCTGACAGAGGTAAAAGGGCACTGGATAGATGGGGAAAGAAGGTTTATACATCTGCAACCTTGGCAATTAGGGCCTTAAAGTGCCAGTTTCATATGCTCAAGTATCAACAACATGTTATGGGATTGCTGAAACAGAAAATGATGTTGATTTCTGAATGTGCAGAAAATAAAGAATTGCAGGAATTATTGCATGCAGCTGAACAAGTTGGAAAGCATACTTTGCAATGTGGTTTTGATTTCTTAGAGGCCTTCTGCAGGGCCTCATTTACTGAATCTGTGATTAGGAGGCATGCCTGGCTAAAAGAGCAAAATTTGCCTGATCATGTTAAAGCTAAATTACTGGATGCACCTTTACATCATGATACTGTGTTTGGTATTAAGGCAGAAGAGGTTTTAAAGAAAATGGAAGACCAAGCTAAGTCTATGCAAACTGTAAAAGACTCCTTACAAGTGCAGCCAATAAGATTCAGTAGACACAGGCCTACAAAAAATTGGTCCTTTCCTGTGTCCGACAGAGCTCAAAGGGGCACATCCAGATGCCCTAAAGGTTCTAGATACCAGGCACAAAATTCTTACAGGTCAAAGCAATGGGGTGCTTCTACCTCCAAGTCTGGAGGAGATAAAGCGCAACCCTACAAAAAACAGTCCCAATGACTTCCCTCTGCCTTCACCAAGCACTTACCTTTTGGCAGCACCCTTAGGGGGAAAATTAGCACTTTTTGCTCAAAATTGGCAGTTGATAACCCAGGACAAGTAGGTGCTAAACACAGTATCACAGGGATACAGATTCCATTTCCATACTCTGCCAATGGCAAACGGTTGGCCGGATATGCCAAAAAATCAATGGGCAGAGGCACAGAAACAGGTTACATCCCTCATGGATATGGGGGCTATTCAGCCAGTACCAGAACAGGAAAAAGGACAAGGTTTTTACTCAAGACTGTTCTTGGTACCCAGAAAGGACAAGGCCTGGCAGCCAATACTGGATTTATCAATTTTGAACACATTCCTGGACATTCCAAAATTCAAAATGCTGACTTTGCAGAAGCTTCTGCCCATGCTGGGCAAGAATGCTTGGCTGGTGACATTAGACCTAAAAGAGGCATACCTGCATGTCCCGGTAAGGGAATCGTGCAGAAGATACCTCCGTTTCAAGGCTGGCTTAATGGATTACCAATTCTCTGCACTGCCCTTTGGCTTATCTACTGTGCCCAGGGTCTTTACAAAGTGCCTGGCACCAGTAATTGCTTTTTGCAGACAAAGAAGTATACAAATATATCCTTACTTGGATGACTGTCTCATTCAAGTAGTGAACAAGGACATTCTTCTTCAGCACCTGGCATTTGTGAAAAGGCTTCCAACATGCCTAGGGTACACAATAAATGAAAAGAAATCACAACTGGTACCCTCTCAAAAGATAGCATTCCTGGGTGCAAGCTTAAATACAACTGCCCAGATGGCTTTCCTCACGCCAGACAAACAAACGCAACTGACTACTTACTTCAAACTGATGGCAACAAAAACCCAGTTATCTGCAAGACAAACTCTGCAGACTTTGGGATTCATGGCATCCTGCATCCTACTGATTCCATATAAAAAGACTGCATATGAGGAAACTTCAATGGTACCTAAAATGTTAATGGAGTCAACATTGCCACAGTCTGGAAACAATGATTCCTGTCATTCCCTGCCTACAACAGGAGTTTCTATGGTGGGCAAAGACATGTCACCAAAACATGGGACGGGCCTTCACTCTACCCCCTGCCAGCCAAACCTTAACAACAGATGCATCAGATTATGCATGGGGGGCCCACCTGGCGGGAAGATGCATTCAGGGCATATGGTCCCCAAAACAAATGCATCTGCATAACAACCAAAAAGAGATGTTAGCTGTTCAAAATGCCCTGACAGTCTTCAAGGACTTACTTCATCCAGGACAACTACTGATAAAGATGGACAACACCACGGTTATGTGGTATATAAACAAGCAGGGGGGCACGCACTCATACCCCCTTTGCAGACTAGCCATGGCACTGTGGGACACAGCTTTAACTTACTAAGTACATCTTCAAGCTCAATTCCTGCCAGGAAAACAAAATACTCTGGCAGACGATTTAAGCAGAAAACCTAATGGACCCTCAGAAGTGGAAACTAGATCCACAAGTCTTCAGCATGATAACAAAGAAATGGGGGAGGCCGGACATAGATCTATTTGTCTCTCCTCAAAATTATCAATTGAAAAGATTCTGCACAAGGACTTATCACAGACAAGCATGGAAAGTGGACACCCTATCCTTCAATTGGTAAAAACAATTTACGCCTTTCTTCCTCTGCCTCTTCTTCCCAAGGTCCTACTAAAAGTCAGACAAGAGAAACCAAAGATGATACTAATTGCCCCGGACTGGCCCTGCCAATACTGGTAACCAGTCCTAAGGAACTTGTCTCAATACCCAGCTTGGACCTTACCTCAAAGACCTCAATTACTGTCCCAGCAAAACAATCCGATCCTGCACAATCGGCTCAAAAAACTCAACCTGACAGCATGGCTGATCATGTAGTTATGCAAACAACACCTCTCAGTAAAGCTGTGATGGATGTCATTTTGGAAGCCAGAAGGCCTAGTACTAGAAAATCTTATGCTGATAAATGGAAGAGATTCTGTGCTTGAAATCAAGCACATGGAACTGATAAAGCAGAACCAAATATTCCTCAGATATTGCAATACTTGACTGAGATGCTTGACAAAGGCCTGTCTTTCTCATCAATAAAAATCCATGCCTCTGCCATTTCGGCTCATTACAAAACAGAGCCACCAATCTTTTATCATCCTTTACTAAAAGCAGTATCTTAGAGGAGCCAAAAATTTAAGGCCTCCCAGAAGACCAATACCTGCATGGGACCTCAATTATGTGTTGGAAAAGCTCACCCTGCCTACATTTGAACCAGCTGCTACTGCAGATATAAAGTTCTTACCATGGAAAACAGCTGTGCTCTTAGCAATTACTTCAGCAAGAAGAGTCTCAGAGCTACAGGCCCTCATGGCTGTGGAGCCCTTTTATCATATTTTACCCAGACAGGGTGTCTCTGAGGACCAATCCTTCATTTATGCCAAAGATGGTTTCCAGTGTGGCTCTTAACCAAACTATTCATCTGCCAACCTTTTATTCAAATCCACAGAACAAGGGGGAGAGAATTCTGCATTCCTTGGACGTGCACAGACAGCTAAGATTCTACTTGAGCAGGACTAAAGCTCTAAGAAAAACTGTGCAATTACTAGTGACATATGCTACAGGATCAGAAGGAAAGGATATTTCAAAGCAGACTATTTCAAAGTGGATAAGCCACTGCATTCGTTTCTGCTACTTGCACCATGGCAAACCTGTGCCCAAGGGCATTAGGTCTCATTCCACCAGAGCTGCAGCTACATCAGCAGCCTTTCTCAGAGGAGTACCAACCAAAGACATTCTAGAGGCTGCTACTTGGAGTTCTGTTCACACTTTTACAAAGCATTATTTGCCTCTCCACTCTAAGTCCAGTGCAGGCTTTGCCACTGCAGTTCTGCAGGGCCTTATAGCCGCCCCTAATGCTGTTTAGCTCCATCCTCCCATCCATAGCTTTGGGATTCTATCCAAATGTAATGACTGCAACAGTGAAACATGAAGAACATAGTACAGTTGTGTACACTTACCATAAACGTAGATGTTCGAGTGTATTCACTGTTGCAGTCCAGGTTACCAGCCCGCTATCCCCCTTTCATTCTGGAGTTTCTTTCCTTCTCTATCCTCTACAACCTATGTGGTGTATTTGCTTGTAGATGAAGGTAAAGTTTGTATTGATGCATGTGTATATAGTTTATATATATATATATATATATATATATATATATTTTTTTTTTTTTTTTTTTTTTTCGGGGCACCTGACATCTGGGGCAAGAAAAACTAAAGAAAATGGTGTTGGCTGCTTGTTTTATACCCCTGACGACCTGACATCATGGAAGAGGAGACAGCAACTGACGCAGGACACAAGACTTTGGAATTCAGGCCGACTGAGGGCAACCTGCCAGCAGATTACCCAAATGTAATGACTGCAACAGTGAATACGCTTGAAAATCTACAGTTATAGTAAGTGTACACAACTGTACTTTTTTCCTCTGACTTAATCGATCCTGATGTGGCTGCCCCCACCCACCAGTGAAATCTAGTTGCACCTGAAAAGAAAAAAAACCTCAAAGATATGCTTCATCCTTTTACTTTGTGACCGTTTGGTGCCTTATACTGGCCTGCAGAACACTTGCTTTTCCCTTCCATCACCCCCACTGCCCCCTGTGGTACAGGAGTTATATGCATCCTCCAGGACTCTTCCATTGTCCGGGAGAACAAAACCCTTTAGGTGCAGGAGAAGTCTGGGGTAAGAAATTCCTTGCCAGATGTAATGGTCTGTCCCCAGATATTTTATACTGTAGTGTAGTCCATAGTAAGAAGAATCAGGAATTTTGCCACATGACTATGAGGTTATTAGCATGTATAAGGCTGATGTGATAATTCTTAGCTGAAAGAGTTTTGCAGTCCATTATCTGTAACACTGTGCTCCTAGTCAGATTGTCTATGAGACAACCTTCATCATAGTTTAGTACTAGGACAACTGCCGTTGTGGATTATTATAAGCCTAGCCAATTATCTCGTATGAGAGTCAAACCCTGCACCTTGTGTCTGTAAGGTAAATATTTTAACCATTTTACCAATCCCCAGTCCTTCTCTAGATATCAGTCTGATGCTGCAGATTTTGATGGGGACTGTGATGCAGGTAGTAGTGAACACTCAAGTCTATCCATACTGATTATTCAGAAGGTGAAGAGGTCCAAAAACCCAAGCAAATGTTCATCTTTTGACAGGTGCTGGCTAGGTTTAGAAATGTATTTGCCTGGAAGCAGTCTGGAGCTATGCCGGAGATTGTTAGTTTATGGTCTTATTGAATTGAGGATGAGATTCCAATTGCTTTTGCTGTTTTTCCTCTATTGCAGTCCTTAAAAGATGTCTGTGAAACTGCATGTAAAACCTGTTTGGCTAGTGAACCATTTCCTAAAAAGACTACAAGAAAATATAAGGTGTGCTGTGATTTTGCAGCTGTCTTTGCTCCTTTGGCAGTTGGCCCAGCTGTGTTTTTTTCAGCTGCCATCTCTTAAAAGGCGAGTCTTGGCTGCTTCTAACCCTGCACTGCTCGATAAAATTGGCACGTGGTTAAAATCTCAGGGGAAAAATGTGGCTCAAGCTATTAAGTTAGCCTTTAAAATTTTATATTATCAGGGCCTCGTGGAAATTTGTCTTACAATAATTAACAGTTTAGATGATTTTGCTGCACCTTTGCCTGCTACACAGAATTGTTATATGAATCAGATTGTTTCTAATGTGACTCTGGTTTTGAAACATGCTTTGAGGAGCATCTCTGAAGGTACAGACAATACTTCTAAAAATACAGCCACTTCTGTTGTATTCAGAAGATTTGCTTGGACACAACCAAAATTTTTCTGAGGATTTAAAAAATGAGATTTTAAATGCTCCTTTAAGTTTTGAATTTGTGTTTGGAACTGCTGCTACACAGATTCTTAAACAGTGGGATGATAGAGATGAAACTGATGTGCAAGATATCTAGAATGTTTCATATTTCCATATTTTCCTTAAGGTGTTCAACTTCAAAGAGCAGAATAAACAAAAATCCAAGCCTAATGAGTCAGGCTACCAAGAGGAATTGGTAGGAAGATGATGCTTCCAAACCAAATAAAAGGGGTTCCTTTCCCAAAAAGATCTTTCCCCTGCTGAAGAATAACTATGCTAAGACTCTTGAGAATCCTTTTGTCCCATCCGTCGGCTGTTCATCCACACAGCTAATTCTAAGATTTCATGAAATAATTTTTTGAGCTTTATAAACAAAGCACAGTTCATGGATTGTCAGCAGAGGGTTGTGTTATGCACACTGGAATGCTTGGTTTCACATATTTTGTTGATTAGTTATATAATGACTGTTTCTAAGCTGTTTTTTATATACAGCTTATTTTAAAGATCGCTGGCTTACTATCAGGTTATGTCATGCAAAGGCAAGCTATTAAACAAGGGTTGTGATTAAACAAAAAGTACGATCTTCCACCAATCACTAGCACATGTACATCTGATTGGTTGATTACACCGCTTAATTTGCATATTAGGCTGTGTCTTCAAAAAGGTGGGAAACGGAAGTGATTGTGCTCTTGTATGCAAATAAGGAGGTGAAATACCCACATGGATTGGCTGATAGCTTTTCAACCTGTGTTTGGATTGGTTAGAAAATTAAAAGCCTTCATTTTAAAGATCAGTGCTGGTCCCATCTTCTGCATTACGATCTGAGGAAGACACTTGTCGAAAGCGCCTATTGTGTGGATTTTAAGGGACTTTTTATTTTGTTTCTTGTTTTTATTTTGGCATCAGTTCATTAAAGGAAGTTTGATTTTGGATTTTAACAGCTCGTGGATTTGTTATATCTGGAGCCACTATCTTTGGTGAACGTACTGTCTTTGTTTTTGCTTGTTTTGTCCCATCCTTCTCCCTCTTTCCGTTTGCCCCCAGGCTTTAGCACAAACTAGCACTCTGGTCACTAATAGTCTCAGATAAGTGGATGCTGAGAATAACTTGGTGAGGATACTGTTGGCAGTGGACAGATGATCCTCCTCCCTTTAGGGAAAAAAGTCTCATACCTTTAGCCCAGACATGTATTCTGTCGGTACTCCTTCACAGGTTGCAAGCAGGTGTTAGAGCCAGATGTCCTTCAAGGATGCATCTGCAGTCCTAACAAATGGGTTGTCCTGCCTCAGGCAGCCCTTCGGTCGGCCGGATTCCAAAGTCTGGGTCTGGCCTCTGCTGATGTCGCACTTCACCCGACGTCATAGCTGCTGTGAATTGGGTATAAAGGCATCAGCCGACGCCATTTTCCTCAGTCTTTCTTGCCGCGCGGTGCCCGAAGCAGAAGCTGTTCGCAAGTGCCGGTCGGTCAGATCCAGAGATTACTACTACCGAAGACTTCTAAAAAGCTAAGTACCCCATTGGGGACTTTCTTGCCTCAGCCGATGTTAGAAAAAGTAAATAACTGTTTAACTTGTGGGAAACAAATACCTCATAAGGATTTCCACTCTTACTGCCTTCCTTGCTTAGGCCCAGACCACGACGTAGCAGCTTGTCTAGCCTGTGCTTCCTTCAACCGACGGACACTTAGACGTCGGTCGGAGTTTGCAGAGGAGTTTTTCGGCTCCGCTTTTGCTTACAAAATGCCGTCGGAGACTCCGACTTCGCAATTAGCTAAAAAGCGTAAGGAAAAGGACCGGCACTCGCGGTCCGCGGTTTCGGCTGAAACCACGGTTAAGCCAACCGCAAGTGTCTCTGTTTCGGCTGAAACAGAGTCCACGGTTCTTCCTTCGGCCGAAAGCATACCTCCTATAGCCGAGGCCTCACACAGCATGGCTGAATCTGCTACTGAAATTTCCCCTGCTGTAGCAGGTTCCCAGGATTTATCAGATACTATTCCTTTAGACATATCTACTCCTGCACGTGGAGCTGCTAGGCCCCCTGCATCTATGTCTATCAAGGCTTTTTCCAGGGCTAAAGCAGCTAAAACTTCTAAGGCCTTGCCTGCTAAAAACCCCTCACATAGGCCTACCTCTAGTTCCCAAATGCTCAGCCTGGCTGAGGATCTCATTTCCTTGATCAGGGGATCCCAACCTCACCCTGACAGGGCCTCTCAACCCCCTCCAGAGAAGAGGCCTAGAGCAGAGCCCCCTGAGCCAGTTTCAACTGATTATTCCTCGGATGATTCAGAAAACTCAAATCCTCCAGAAGGCCCTTATTCTCCATATGAGGACTCTGATGCAGAAGACTCCATCCCTTCTGCCTCTCCTCCTGAGGAATTTTCGTTTGGGGAAACCCTGCATGCTATGAGAGAGCAATTTCAATGGCAGGGCCAGGACTTTTCAGATTCAAGGAAAAGGCTACGGACCTTTTTACATTTACCACAGCACAGGCTTTTAGCCATTCCTCCAGTACTAACAGTTGTGGATGATGCATTTAATGATGCTTGTACTGCCCCTGACTCTCTACCCCCGGCCCCTGCTAAGCCCGACAGATATTACAGGGTCCCGGGCACTCACTTTCATTTGTATAAGGCTCCTATTGCAGATCCTGAAATTATTTCACAGGGCCCCAAAGCTGTAGCAGCTGCCTCTGCCAAAAACCCCCTTCCCTCTGAAAGAGAATCTAGGGCATTAGAGAGATGGGGTAAAAAAGTTTATACTTCTGCTACTCTTTCGGCTAGGGCCTTAAACTGTCAATTCCACATGATTCAGTATCAGGAATTTTTGTTAGACCAGCTAAATAAAAAACTGTCCTCTCCTGAACCTATAGACCGTAAGTCCCTTCAGGATTTGGTACATAACACTCAGCAGGTCAGTAATCATTCCTTAAAATGCGGCTATGATGCACTGGAGGCTTCCTTTAGATCAGCTATGACTGGTACAGTGATCAGAAGGCATGCATGGTTAAAAGAGCAATCCTTACCAGACCATGTAAAGTCAAAGCTCCTAGATGCTCCCATGGAGAAACAAAGTTTGTTTGGCTCCCCTGCACAGCAAGTGCTAAAGAAGGTGGAAGAAAAAGCAAAATCTGTCCAAACAGTCAAGGATTTCTTACAGGTCCAGCCTCCGAGGTTTAGTAGAAATTGGCCTTCGAAGAATTGGTCCTTTCCAGACACCTCCAGAGCACAGAGGGGCAGAAATAGGTGCCCAAGAGGCAGAGGCCAATCCAGAGGTGCCTACAGGGGACGTCAGTGGCAGCCTAACAACCAGAGAAGTGCTGCCACAGATCCAGCTACTACCACTTCCACAGGACAGACACAATGACTTGACTCTGATACCGCCTACCAGGGAACAACTGGAAGCACCCTTAGGCGGAAAGCTAGCCTTATTTTCCGTAAACTGGCGTTATATTACAGGAGACAAATGGATTTTACAGACAATAGACAAAGGCTACAGGTTTCACTTCCACACTCTACCAAAAAAGAGAGGAATGCCAAACCTACCACCAAACCAAAAAACAAACGCTCTAGGACAAATCAACCACTTACTAAGGATGAGAGCTATAGAAAAGGTACCGCCTATGGAACAAGGACAAGGATTTTTACTCCAGACTTTTCCTGGTACCAAGGAAAGAAAACCAATGGAGACCTATTCTCGACCTGTCCGCTCTGAACACATATCTCATTGTTCCAAAATTCAAAATGCTGACCCTACAGCAACTTCTTCCCATGATGGGCAAGGAGTCTTGGCTGGTGACTCTAGATCTCAAGGAGGCATACCTGCACGTCCCTATACGACCAGATTGCAGAAGATACCTCAGATTTCTTGCAGGATCAGAGCATTATCAATTCTCAGCATTGCCCTTTGGCTTATCTACTGCACCCAGAGTATTCACGAAATGCCTGGCATCAGTAATTGCTCATTGCAGGCTTCAGGGAATTCAGATTTACCCATACCTGGACGACTGCCTAATACAAGCGGACAACAAGACCAAATTAACAAAAGATTTGGAAAAGGTTATACAACTACTGCAAGCCCTGGGATACACAGTCAACATGAAAAAGTCAAGGCTGGTACCATCCCAAAGGATAACATTCTTGGGTGCAGAACTGGACACTTCAAATCAGATGGCATTTCTCACAGCAGAAAAGCAAAAGCAACTACCACTCTATTTCATGGCATTAACAACACAGAACCAGCTTACAGCAAAGAAAGTCCTGCAAGCCCTGGGTTACATGGCATCCTGTATAATATTGATTCCACATGCCAGACTGCATATGAGGAAGTTGCAATGGTACCTAAGGAATTTATGGTCTCAACACAAGCACAGTCTAGAAGCCCAGATTCCAATAATTCCATGCCTGAAGCAAGAATTCCTGTGGTGGGCTCAGGCCTGTCAGTTGAACAGAGGACTGACTTTCCACAAGCCTCACCCAAGCCAGACTATCACCACGGATGCCTCAGACCTCGGTTGGGGGGCACACATGGTGGACAAGTGTATACAAGGCCTATGGACACAAGACCAGCTGAACCTACACATAAATCAAAAAGAGATGCTGGCAGTGAAACAGGCAATTCAGACATTCAGGCCGTTTCTTCAACAGGGTCATTTGCTGATAAGGACGGACAACACCACAGTCATGTGGTATATCAACAAACAAGGAGGCACACACTCATATCCTCTATGCCGGATGGCAATGGACCTGTGGAATGTGGCCCTGAACCTCAACATTCAGCTCCAGGCCATATTTGTGCCAGGAAAAGAAAATATACTAGCAGACACCTTAAGCAGAACTACCACTGATGCCCACGAATGGATGCTGCATCCAGACATCTTCAAATCCATTACAAAGAAATGGAGACTACCAGAAATAGACCTGTTCGCATCCCCACACAACCACCAATTGAGGAAATTCTGCACAAGGACATACCACCCACTTGCTTGAAGGTGGACTCCTCTCCTTCAGTTGGGAAAACCTGACAGCATATGCATTCCCACCTCTTCCTTTGATGCACAAAGTGCTACTGAAGATCAAAGAAGATCACCCAAAGATCATCCTGATAGCTCCAGACTGGCCGAGGCAGCATTGGTACCCGCTACTGAGGAGTATGTCTCGGACACACGCATGGCCTCTACCTCTAGTTCCTTTACTGCTAACACAGAACAACTTCAAGATCCTACATCCAAACTTGAAAACACTGCAGCTAGCTGCTTGGAATATTACATAAAACAAAATAACCCAGATTTATCTCAGAGGGTTAAAGACATTATCCTGGAGGCTCGCAGGCCCTCCACAAGGAAGACATTTTCAGCCAAATGGAAAAGATACCTCATTTGGAGTGCAGCAAAATGATAAAATGTATCATTTGCAAACATAGCTAACATCCTGGAATATTTAGCAGAACTTTTCCACAATGGACTGTCTTACTCCTCCATTAAGATTCATGCATCAGCAATTTCAGCAGAATACAACATGGATCCTCCAGTCTTCTCTCATCCTCTACTCAGGCAGTTTGAGAGGAATTAAAAATGTAAAGCCTCCAAGGAAGCCACATTTGCCTACATGGGACCTTAACTTTGTGCTGGAAAAGTTAACACTTCCCCCTTTCGAACCAGCAGCAACAGCAGAATTACAATTCTTATCTTGGAAAACTGCTTTCCTGCTTGCAATCACTTCAGCAAGAAGGGTTTTTGAATTACAGGCATTAATGGCAGTACAGCCCTTCCTTATCTTCCATCAGGATAGAGTGTCCTTGAGAACTAACCCTACTTTTATGCCAAAAGTGGTCTCCAGGGTATCATTGAACCAAGCAATCCACCTACCAACATTCTTCCCCAACCCACAGAACAGGGGGGGAAAGACTACTACATACCTTGGATGTGCACAGGCAATTGCGCTACTATCTGGACAGAACCAAGAACAATAGAAAAACTGACCAGCTTCTGGTAGCATATGCAACAGGAATGGAAGGAAAAGCAATTTCAAAACAGACAATCTCAAAATGGATAGGAAATTGTATTAGATTTTGTTACTCTTTTCATGGAAAGACAACTCCAAAAGACATCAGACCTCACTCCACAAGGGCTACAGCCACTACTACAGCTTTCTTACGAGGAGTGGCTACCAAAGACATTTTAGAAGCTGCTACTTGGAGCTCCGTGCATACATTTGCCAAGCATTATAATCTGCCTTTATACTCCAGATCCCGAGCAGGTTTTGCAACTGCTGTTTTGCAAGGGATCTTAAATACACCATAATCATCTTAGTGCCTCCTCCCCCAGTTTGGCTATGGTAATCTACCCATTTGTTAGGACTGCAGATGCATCCTTGAAGGACATAGTACAGTTTTGTACCTACCATAAATGTAGATGTCCGAGAGGTATGCATCTGCAGTCAGGATTACCCACCCTCCTTCCCCTCTGTGGTACTCCTAGGGTATTTGCCCATCTTGTAGCTAGCTGGGGGAATCTATTATGGTGTATTTGTTTGTATATATGTATATACATGTTTATTTTTGTTTGTTCTCTACTGTTTGGAATCATTTACATTTATCCAAATTTAGCCTTCCTAGAGGGCACCTGGCATCTGGGGCAAGAAACACTGAGGAAAATGGCGTCGGCTGATGCCTTTATACCCAATTCACAGCAGCTATGATGTCGGGTGAAGTGCGACATCTGCCGAGGCCAGACCCAGACTTTGGAATCCGGCCGACCGAAGGGCTGCCTGAGGCAGGACAACCCATTTGTTAGGACTGCAGATGCATACCTCTCGGACATCTACATTTATGGTAGGTACAAAACTGTACTTTCCTGCACCACAAAAAAGGAAGATTTCACACCAGAATATTTTTGGTACCCCAAAAGGCACCATCATAGACTAGTGTTAGATTTGTCGTACATAAATACCTTTCTGAAAGTAAACTAAGAATCCACAAAGCGAGCTGACTCCACAGGACCAAGAAATAAAATTTATTGAGCACTTTCATCACAAATTACAGTTGACTTCTTCAGAAAAAAGAGCATCACCCCGCTACTCCTTAAATACTCATTACAATAATATCATTAACAGATGTGTATTAAACACCATATACATTTAAAGATACAGACTCCCTTTCTCATCCTTAATGCATGCAAAGTTAAAAGCAATATTACACTGCTTATGATGTCTAATGATGTTAAATAGTAAGCCTAAGATGTTAATTTAAATTATATAAAAATAGTAAATTAATATAATAATAATGATAATAATAATATGAAAGTGTAATAATAAAAGTTAACAAATTACATAAAAAATTGGCTTTTAACTTCAAAAGACTAGTTAATGAAACAATATCATTCAGTCCTGGGTTAATATTGGCATTAACCCTCAATTGCCATAACAGTTCTTTATATTCAAGCAGATAATCCGTAGGGCCTCCTCTTTCATCCACCAAAAGTTGTTCAAGAACTGTGAATTTGAAATTGTGACCTGGATAGGTATTGATATGCTTATATATAAAAAAACACCCCAGTTCCCACTGATTCGTGACATTGTTTTTAAGAATTGGTTTATTTTGTCAGGGGACCCAGATTTGAGAGAGGGAATTGGGGAAGCCCCAGTGGTTGTGTATAGAAAGGACACTAGTGTTAAAAACATCTTAGAGAGGAAAAAAGGTGGAAATGCCTCTGAGGAACAAGGGAGAATGTCTAAATGTAGGCAGTGTACTCACTGCAAATATATTTTGGAAGGTGACAGCGTATTCCTTAAAGGTTATGGATGGGTGAAACTACTACATAAGTACAACTGTAGTAGTAAAAATGTCATATATGCTGGTATTTGTCAGACCTGTGCCTGTTTTTATATAGGCAAAACCAAGAATGCCTTTCGAGCACGTATTTACCAACATTTATATGACATTAGGAAAGTGAACTTAAAAAATTCACTGGCTAAGCATATCAATACCTGGACTTTGCAAAATGAGAATTAGAGTGGGGTGTTTCAGTCTAGACCTGCCCTTTTTCTTCCGTACCCCAGTTGAATCAGTCCAGATTCAGATTTTGCATGGGGAACTGTACGGGGGAGTTCAAGTGCAGGGTGAATGAGATCATGTGGACCCTACAAAGCACACAGACATCAAAAAAATGTTAGTAGTAATTCAAACCTTAAACATTCTTCACTACTTACGGTCTCCAGGTCCCCTTTTATAGGTCAAAGACACTACAGTCATGTGCTACCCGAACAAACAGGGGGATACAAGGCCATACCCTCATTGTCATTTGGCAGTGATGGCCTGGGAAATAGCTTTAGGATATTCTGTGACACTTCAGGCCTCATACATCCCAGCAGAGCAAAACAAAGTGGCACAGAGTAAGCAGATCCTGGACAGATACAAGTAGAAACTCTGGATCTACCGAGATTTGATCCGGATGTAGAGAACACTTCAAATCTGTTGTATCATTTCAAAACAGATAATAGGAAAAATTCTGTTTGAGGCATACTTGCAGCCATGCTTAGAGGACAGAAGCATTCCTGTTCCCTTGGGAAGGAATGTTCCTTTATGTATTTTCACAATTTTCACTGATACCCAGAGTATCCACGAGGATGTGCAGCAGGTATTAAAGGTGTGTCAGGAAAACCTCAAATAGAAAATCTTATATTTACAAGTGGAAGACGTTTTCTCGATGGTGCCTAACTGATATCAGAAGGCTTGGTATGGTGTCTGTCCCTCTGTTTTTTAAATATTTGTATGAGCTACTCAATGATAACTTGTTTTGTGTATCTATCAAAGTGCATCTTGCAGCCATCTCAGCTCGTCTGCCCATGGATCCCCCTCTTTTGTCTCTTTCTGTGGTCAAACAGAAATGAGCGTTGCACTTGAGACTCCCTTGAAAGTAAATTCCTCCCTGGAATCTCAGCTTTGCTCTTGAAAAATTGACTTCCATCCCCTTTTGAACCTGCCTTTCAGGTTGATTTGAGGTTCATCACTTGGAAAACTGTTTTTATTGCTCTGGCATCTGCAAGGCAAGTCTGTGATCTACAAGCTCTCCAACCTTATCTTATTTTCTACAAGGACATAGTTGATGTCCTTACTGAAATTATTGTTGCAGAATTCATAACAGATGGGTTCTCATCCACTGACATCTTGCTGGAGTACCAAAGCTTTACCTTCTGACATCGTATATCCAGGTGATGACCTCAGCTCTTCTGTGAAGGGGTGTATAGACGGATGGATGTGCAAGATCTTGAGACGGTCTCGGCCCCAGCCTGAAAGGAGGTCATTGCAGCTGGCGTCCTCTCCTGCCCATTTGGTGAATCTGGGAATTCTGAGACAATGTCACAATTGCCTCATGTACACGGACAACCATCTCCTCCTCCCATGTAACACTAACACTTGTGAGAGATGCAGCTATTTAGCCAGACTGGAGGCTGAGCTCTCTCAACTCAGGACTGGCAAGACCAGGCAGGAGGAGAAGGCAACTACACACACCACAATACCAGTCTCACATAACTCAACCACACCACTGAATCAAACACATAAACACACTAAGACATACTCGGAGGCTCTGAGTAAAAATTTACCTAAACAGCAGAGGCCTCCAAAGCAGACACCCAAGCAACTGCAAACTCAATACACCACACAAACAACACATAAACAACAAAATCAGTGTACAAAGCAGTCACTGCCCTTAAGGCCAAATACAACACCAAACATACTTGTCATAGGTGACTCCATAGTCAGACACACTGACGTCCCGCTCACCAGACTGAGTAAGGAGAAGGTCACAGTAAGCTGCCTGTCGGGCGCTAGAATCCGCCACATAACACAAGCACTCAGGTCTCTCAACAGCAGGTACAAATACGACTCAGTCATTGTCCACGCTGGTGTCAACGACCTGAGACGTACCTCCTTGGACTACATGAAAAGAGACATTGAGGAGCTCTCTGATTATGTAGCCCAGGCAGGTATGACCCTGACCTTGAGCAGTATCCTACCTTCACCTAGAATGATGCCACAATACAGTGATAAGATGATCAGCTTTAATAATTGGCTTAAATTCTGGTGTCATTCAAAGGGGATCCAATGTCTGTCTGCCTGGGATGACATGCTGGACAAGCCACGCTGCTTCGCAAGGACGGCTTGCACCTGTCACCCTAGGCTTCCGGATATTGGCAAAGGCTCTTGCCACCCCATAGTGCCTTTTAGGCAAGGCTCAAATTCTAAACCTACCACCCTAGAACACAAAAAGTAAAAACTAAGGGTAATGCTGCTCAATGCCAGAAGTCTCAATCTCAAGATGCACACTCGAGGCCCTTCTCAGTATGGAGAACATCGATGTCTGTGCTGTGACAGAAACCTGGTTCAAGGCTCCTGAGAGCACCCCAGCACTAGCAGGTTTCACCTCATATCATGCGTTCGGCCCCAAAATCCGGACAACACCAAGAAAGGAGGGTGTCCATATTCATAAAGGACACCCACACCTCAAGGTTGGTGGCAACGCACGATGCATCGGAGACCATCCAGGTGCAATTAACCATAGGCAAGACTGCTCTGCAATTTGTAGCATGTTACAGGCCACCCTCTCAAACTCAGGAACCTCACATGGCCTTCCTGAAAACAATGGAGGGATAAATGTATCTCCAAACACCATCATACTAGGTGACTTCAACTACCCTAATATAGACTGGGAACACTACTCAAGCCCAAACACTCTAGCCCAAAGGTTCCTGGAGTTCATAAACTCAAATGCCATGGAACAACTAGTCACCATCCCCACAAGAGGAGAAAACATACTTGATCTCATCATCACGAACATGGGATCACAATGTTCAACACCAGAAGTATACCCCTCACTGGTGAGATCAGATCATAAACTAATCTCGCTGGAGGTCCTCATCCCGCCCCACCTGAAACAAAAAGACCACAGTGAAAACTTCTCAAAAGCCGACTTCACACTTCTAAAAACTAGTGTGGTCTCCTTTAAGGCCCCTGAGCCAGTGGTAAACATTACTCAAACTTACAAATGCCTTCTACCAGCACCTACAGGACTGCATGGATCAGGCAATCCCAAACAAAACTAAGACTCTTTGTACCAAAGGCAAGCGTCCAGTCTGGTGGACCCCAGCCATAAACAAGCTCTACAACAAAAGGAGGAAGCTACTACAAGATAGAGCAAAATCCTTGAAAGGTAATACACCTTTGATCATTATAAGTAAAAAACTAAGAGCTCTCATAAAATCATCCAAGGCAAATTTTGAGAGAAAAATCGCCAAGGATTCAAAAGACAATCATAAGGCCTTCTTTAGCTATGTTAGAAACCTAGGAGGAAACTCCCAGATATGCTCACAATTAGTTCAAAATGATGTGAAGATTACTGAACCTACACACATTGCCAACATACTGGCTGACAGGTTCAGTGCAAACTTCTCCCCCGCCCCCCCCAAAAGGAGAGATATCTATACCAGAGGATTGTAGCCCCCCAAACATCTCCAACGCCCAGGTGAGAACTGCTCTCTCCAAAGCAAAAAACACAGCATCCGTGGGACCGGATGGTGTCCCTGGCTGTGTGCTCCATGAACTCAATGAGGAATTAAACCCGCAGTTAGGACAGCTGTTTAATCTTAGCCTCACCTCAGGATACGTGCCAAGGAGTGGCGCCGCGGTGACTGTGGTCCCACTTCACAAGGCGGTGCCTCCACCGACCCTGAAATTACCGTCCCATTAGCTTGACAAGCCTTATCTGCAAAGCCATGGAGAGGATCATAATGGAACTCATAAATAAAGACATAGGAACTTGCAGACTTTGGATCCAACCCAGTTTGGCTTTGTCAAAGGCAGATCATGCCTTTGAAACTTGGTTGACTTTTTCGAGACAGTCACCAAGGCCATTGATGAGGAAAGGCAGTCCATACAGCCTACCTTGACCTGGCAAAGGCCTTGACACAATACCCCACTCAGGTATCATCAAAAACTCATCAGCTTGAATGTAAACCCATACATCACAAGATGGGTTGCAAACTGGCTAAGTGACAGAACCCACAGGGTCAGAGTTGCTGGAGCCATGTCAGACTCAAAGCCTGTCACAAGTGGTGTCCCACAGGGCTCAGTCCTGGGTCCACTCTTGTTCATCTACTTTTCTGAAGTACAAGCAAACACAGGAGGGTTATGGCTGACAAAGTTTGCAGATGACTGCAAACTGGGCCATAGTCGAAAACACATCTGACACAGATATCCTTCAGAAGGGCCTCACAGAAACGGATAACTGGTGCCAGAGCCATGGCCTAAAGTTAAATGTCAAGAAATGCATAGTCATACCCTTCGGGAAAACAAGGTTACCCCTAGCTACCATATAGGTGGCAATCCACTGAGCACAGAAGAAGTCATCAGGGATCTGGGGACCCAGGTTGACAGTAGCCTTTCGTTTGACACTCATGTTGCTAAAGTAGTTAGGAAAACCTTCTACATTGCCCACCTGATCATGAAGGGATTCACATCTAGATCAAGGGAGGTCATCGCCCTGTACTCATCACTCATTAGACCTATGATTGAGTACAATGCCCCATTGAATGTATCTGACCAGACACCTGCAGCAGCTGGAAAGGCCCCAAAAGTTCCTCACCAAAAGGATAAAGGGTCTCAAAAATATGTCTTATGCTGCCCGACTGCCAGCTCTATTCAGTCTCATACCGCTTGCTCAGAGGTGACCTGTGCCTGACATATAAGGCCATGTCAAACCCTGATTTGATGAATATGCTTCACCTCAAAAAATCTAGATCCTCAGAACCACAAGGGTGGGAGACTTAAACCTTGACACGGTTATTAATAGAACATGCTGGAGGGACAGATTCATCACCCAGAGACTCCCTATGCTGTGAAACAAAATCCCGGTACATGTGAGGCAGAGCACCTCGCTGGCCTTGTTCAAGAGGAATCTTGACCAATGGATGGGGGATCGCAGATATACCCCAGGGATTACTTCAGTGTCCCTGCTTGACAGAGGCACAGCAAAATAATAGGCATAGTTTTATTCAAACTAAAGGGGTGGCGAAAGCCAAATAACCATGGGCTAGGCTTATAAATGCCCTTGGGCAGATAGCCTAGTATGAACCTATGAACCTATGAACTAATATTGTTTGGTCTTTTGGTGCCATAGCTTCATTTGTTGGATTCAGATAAGTGTACCATTGGAGATCATTCCTTTTTACCCATTTGCCTGTGTACTAACTGTTATTAAATGTCAGCTAGGTGGAAGTGCGAGTGCGGTAGGCAATTTCCATCCAAGGACTTAGACTCCAAGTGCCTGTTCTGTCTAGGCCCTGAACACGACTACAAAACTTATTCTATTTGTCATTCACAGCTTTTAAAACACTTAGCCCACTCTACCATGTTGAAATCTCCAGACGTCTCCCTTCCACCCAGGAAAAAACTTAAGACCCAGAGAAGATTCATCTTCCGTCATCTCTGAATCAAGTGTACCTGCTGAGGCGGTCAAACCTGTGGTATGTCAGACTTTATCTCAAGAGTCTTGTATCATGACCATGCTGGAGGCTGGCATGGCTCCTGAGGCCTTGTACATGACCGAAACTCCACCTTATTTGAGGGCGTATTATCAGATGTTAGTATGGGAAGAGGTTCTAGGAGCACTTATCAAAATACACCAAGGTTCCAGTCCTCCTAAGCTGATACAGGCGGACTTCACCCAAAAACGAATAAACAAAATCTTAAACATACAATGTCCCTTTCAGCTTCCAGGGAAAAAGATGGATATTTTTCTCAAGGGCTATTTAAAGTCATTATGTCCCTGAAGCCTCCATCCTTTGTGACCCAGCCTACTCAGGTCGCACTACAGAAATAGGCATTGGATTCCTCATCCTCCGAGGAAGACCAGAAGTGGATTCAGACTATTCTTTGAACTACTCTTCTCAACTACATCCTCCAGAACAGCTATCCTCTTTTGAGGGAGACTCCCTGTCTTCTAATTTAACCTTTAGAAGAGGCTTTCTTTAGAGAAACATTGCAAAGCATGTTAAATCAGTTTGAATGGCAATCTACACAGGTGTCAGATGTGCTAAAGAGATGCTATAACCTTTTAGATGGTCACCCCTGCACTGCCTCCAGCACCCAAAAGGCCAGACAGGTTCTACAGAGTTTCTGATTAACATGAGTACCTTTTCAAAAGTGTGGTGGCGGACCCCGCAGCTGTTTTCCTGGCCTCTGACAAACCTTCCCAGCACTGTCCTTCCTGCTGATAAGGACATGTGAGTAGTGGCTAAGTGAGGAAAAAGTGTACACATCCTCCATGCTGGCTGTCAACAGCCATTGACTACCAAACTTAAATGACTACATACTTGCTGTCTGTGCTTCAGGCCTTGAATAAGGCCATCACAGAGCCTCAGACACCAGCATTTAAAAAGTATATGCAGGCTGGAGTGGCCCAGGCTTCCCAAATGGCCAGACACCGTATTAAATGCAGCTATGAATGATCCTGTGGATGCTTCTTCCAGGGTAGCTGCTACTGTTTCAGTCATCAGAAGTTATGCCTTGCTGCAAGTTCATCCTATTCCTGAAGACTTCAAGTCTAAACATGTAGACTGTCCTCTGGATAATAACCTTCTGTTTGGCTCACAAGCTGCCAGTCCTTTCAAAGCATTACAAGGCAAAACAATAAATGACTGCCATCAGGTATTTCTTTCCACAGTTCTTGGGTGCCACAGAAATCATCCAGCAAAATCGACCACTTTTGTTAAGAGAGACTCAAGGCTGTTTCATAAGCAAAGGAAAGCACCTAGGAGAAAATTACCAGATAAACCTCAGTGGATACTACTTTGGGAGGCTTTAGTTTAGTGGCAGTCCCCTGTGACTGCCTTTCTTCCCTATCCCTCCCTACCCCCAGCCCTTCCACCCCCCCCCCTTCAAGAAGACTTTTCTCCTCCTTTCTGTCTCTCTCTCTCTCCTCCCCCATTCTGGGAAATGATGACCTTGGACAAATGGGCCTTGATCATCATCATCAAGGATGGCTATGTTATGACTTGAGGAGGCATTCCCTCTTTTCATAGGGTATGCCCCTTCCTCCTCCCAGCCAGATTCACCTTCTGGACCCTATCATTCAAGACTTACTAGCACCGAGAACAGTAGAGGAGGTCCCCTTAACCTTCTTAAGATAAGTTTTTTTTACTGAAGAATCTTTCTTCTCCCAAAGGAGGGCTAATGGAGACCTGTTCTGAACCTTTCTCAAGTGAACCTCTCCTGAAAGTGCCCACCTTCAAAATGCTTTCTTTGCGCACAGTTCTGCCTTTCCTTCTTCCTCACAAAATGTAACCCTTTTTGTCAGACATTTCCACTGTACTTCATACCCTCTGTGAGCTACTGTGTTCTAGCTTGGCCTATTCTTCTGTTAAATCCCATTTATCTGCTATCAATGTGTGCTTACCTTTGGAGCCCCTGCTCATGTCCAGTACAGAGCTCAAACTTTCCCTAAGAGGAGCTTTGCACTTTAAACCTTCAAGGAAGCCCATTACTCCACCATAGGACCATAACTTTGTGTTGGAAAAACTTGCTTTGCACCCTTTTGAGCCAGCAGCTTCTGCCATCCTAAAATTCTGCATATGGCCCTAACCTTATCTCAGAGTTTCTGAACTTCATGCTCTCATGGCAGTTTCTCCTTTACTCCTCTTCCAAAAAGATAGGGTATGTTTTTGTGCCAATCTTTCCTTCATGCCTAAAGTAGTTAGTGAGTTGACCCTCAACCAGGCCATCAACCTACTAACTTTCTTTCCCAATCCCCAAAATGTGGAAGAATGAATATTACACACTCTAAACCAGGGGTATCCAACATTTTTTAGCTCTGGGGCCATACTTAGAGATGTTCAGAGGAGCCACATTACCTTGGTGAAGATGTATTTGCTGTGTATACAGTCACAGGTGCACCTCAGTCATGGAAGACCAAAGAAACAGTGATGGTTTCAGATTCACTTGTGTATATTTGCAGGTAAAAAAAAAACCTGAAAATTTGAGCCAAAGTCAAATGAACCAAGCCATCCCAATTCAATTACCTTTTTATTGTTACACCCCCCCAAATAAAATGGTGCCAGCAAAGACAGAAAAAATAGACTGCAGTAGGTAGGAAGAACTAAACCATGCAACCTCTTCATAATTCACAAACTCAGTGTTGCTGTACATGGGAGGGAAAAAATCGACATTAGTACAAGCAGTGAGCGATCTGTGTCAAACTGCAGAGAAAAACAAATTTCATTCTGAACCAATCCCCCTCTGCAGACTGGTTCCGCATGACAATTCTAGCACAAACCCCAGCAATGCATGCTAACTGCAGGTAGAAAACCTGAACAGTGTCACAAATGCTTAGAAAGAATTTGTCGTAGTCCCCTGTCTCCAGTCAGTTAAGCACATCAACTATAACAACAGTTCTAGCACTCAACCCAAAAATGCATGCCAAGTCCGAGTAATGCACACAATTTGTAATAACGGTTAGTAAAGTAACTTTGTAAATACCTCACACAAATAACAAGAAATGCAGGGAATGCTGAAGTGTACAGAATAGATAATATGGACACTTAAATATACATGCATATTGAGCATTAAATTGTTTTGTATATTAAATCCCCTGACACAAGTAAAGCAATTTACTGTTAAGTAATATTACACACAACACAGGGAAAGGATGCTGTAGATAACTCTTTCAAGTATGCAACTTATTCACGGTAAACACTAGTCAATGCATCATGTACCCACTCTCCAGCCCCACCAAATAAAAGCAAATTATATTTCAGCTCCCCCAAATAAAACAGGGATACAAATT